>NC_052105.1:83862-121750 GCF_012273895.1 Zerene cesonia | reverse complement strand
TTGTATTTATTATCATTTTTGTAGAAAATTAAATTCTCTACAACTTTTGTTTCAAACATTTTTTTCCATTTTGAATCGTTTTTGAGATAGAGGGCAGCGCGAGCGCGGATTAAATATTATTTGAAATCAAATGGTTGTCCCGATCGAAATCAGCTCATTTATGATTTCTAAATTATTTTTTAATATATAATTATAAATAATTTGCATTTTTTATTAACAATTACATTATTTTAAAATACTTTTTTCATTAATGAATCGATCTATGAATTCAATACTGCACTTAATTCCTTTAATTCAAAAAAGTAATTAAGGAATATACTGTAACTACTGTAACTACTGTACGTAACGGATTGCTAGAACCTATCTAACTAAACTCTATATAGTAAGTTTTTTTGACTTTTGACCCCAAATTTTTGAACTTGCGGCCGGAGAATCATTGGTGAATTTTGAGACTACTTTTGTCATGCCAACATACAAGTATATACGAATTTACAGCTAGGTAGGCTACGTTTCCGAAATACAGGCCTAAATCGACCTAAAACTACTGGACTATTACGGAAATATTGCCTTCGTTTGTGAGAAAGTAAAACTTTCCGAGAGAAGAAGAAGAATAATATCGTATAATCCTTTAATATAATAATCCCATTTATGAATAATCAAATTCACTTAATGTCAGTAGTTTGGCCAAATTGTTGTAGCTTCAACGATACTTATAATAAAAAAAAAACACCCAAGATTCAATTAAAAGCTCTCACCGCAAACACAGAGTTACAAAACGCTAAAATTTTTCTTCCATCTTTTACGAACGTTACGTATTAGGGAAATTATTCCCTCAACATTAAGCAGCAGAATTGTAGGAATCTTGTGTAATCCGGCTGAGCAGCGGGACGGAGAGTAATACGATAGTTTGTGAGTTTTCAATAGTCTGCTTAAAACGATAAGTTAGTACGAGTCAGATCTAAGACACAATTAGAGGAGAAACAACAAGTTGCTCGCTGCAAGAGAATAATGGAGTGGAACGCGACTCAGCAACCACCGGGCCAAGAGACCGGCTGGAATTTACGTTTGTAACTCCCCCTTTATTTATTTTTTTTATATTTCAATGCCTCTTTTTGAACCGATTTTGACACAATTTAAACGGACATACTTAATTCAAAATTTGTACACTTATCAAGCGTGAGTGACAATATATATTTTTCATGAGTTTATCTTATTATACTGATTGGGATAGCAGGCTATTTAATCCAGAAATTATTTAATCCTATCCCAGGGGATAGGATTAAATAATTTCCTTGCGTTGTTCTGTAAGCAAGTGAAACAAGTTAGTTGATTCTTTAAGCAGAGCTTTTTTTTAGTTTTTTGACGTGACAACGTCTTAAATTAGGTTGCGGCTCGGAGGCACTCATGAAAAAGTGTAACGCCCGGTAACGTTACGATGAGTCACCGAAGTATGATCCGCCGCGCGCGCAGCACTAGAGAATTAGGCGCATTTTGTCTTGCGTGTTTGTGTGTCTGTCTCTGTCTTTTTAGTAAACAAAATATATTTTCTATAGTTAAAATTTGTGCAATTCTTATTTTCATTCAATTCCTTGTTCCTATTGTGCAATTTAATAATATTCATATTAATAAATATTCTACCAAGAAAAAGACGTTGTCACGTAAAATCTTCGCCCGTAAAACCGACTTTACAGGCAACCATTTTTTTTTTTAGGTATATTTATTGTGGTTTGATTCAAATTTATATATTTACTTTAATTTCCATAAGAAATTACCACGATAGGACAAGTATTGACTGTTTGTTCATAAGCGCACAGTGTATAGAATAAGTGGCAATGAAAAAAAACTCATCATTTATGTGATGCATTTTCCGTACAATAATATTAAAGCTTATTACGAGCAACTCGCCCTGGCTTTGCACGGGCGCAATTATACATGATATATACAAATAAACCTTTGAATTATTCTATCAATAAAAAAAAAACATCAAAATCCGTTACTCACCTTAAAAAATTTAAACGTACATAGTAACATAGGGACAGACTGAGTAAACGGATTTGCTTTATACTATGTAGCGATTTTTTGAAGTAATAAAGTTCCAGTGAACCTTATTATACGTATGAAATAACGTAGTTGTTGTACTCCCCTTTAATCAAGATTATATTGTAAGATTACAATCGACGCGGCGTACCAGTACAATTTACCACTATAGTGTTATTTATCCTCTCGCTTCTATAACTATGTACACAGCTTTCACAGTAATCGCTCGTGATCCAGATCTCTCAGTTCATAGCCCAGATCCAGCTTAAATACCAACCACGTAGAGAGGTTCTGTAAGTGTGTTTGCGATGTTTTGTAAAACTTGTGTGTTGTGACGTCGAACCGCCGCGTCTCAAGAGGTAAGCTCTATTTATGTATCGAATAAAATGTTAGCAAATTCTATTAGTAATACACATGAAAACTACTACGTCCTTACTATTACTGCTTGCACTAACTTCCCTGGAGAACAAACACAACGCTAATGAGTTTTACTCCTAACGTTACAAGGTAATGAATATTGAAATATAACGTTTTCCCTATGCTCTCTCAACTATATATATCAGAAAATTAATCTACAGAAAATATAATGTAAAATATAAAAAAACCATTAAAACACTGAGCACTAATTAAACCCTTTCATTGAATAATCACGGCACTACTGTTGTAGTTAAAATGAAAATAAAAATGTAATAAAAATTACCTCTATTACTGAGAGTACTCAAGTGTAAACCTTAATTTGTAAAGCTTAATTTGGTGTAAAATATATTTGAAAAGGACTTTTTGAAAACATTGAGTCGAATTGAAGAGATTTACAGGAAAACATGTATCTTTTAAACTGAACATCTCATAATTCGCGAGTACATACGAAAAACAAGGCCTGGTGTATGTGAATGTTTGCAAAACACTCATGTTGTTGGTAAAATATTTATAATTTAAAAAAACTAAAAAAACACACTTTTATTGCAAATTGAACTAAAAACTAGAAAATAATTTTTGATGGCAAAGAGTTTAATGTAACTATAGTGGCAGATGAAACAATCAATCATAATGAATCACCTCAAAACAAAATTATAATAAAATTTAAGTTATTAACACAATGATTCAATTCAGAGATAAAAGCGTGGGGTGCTTAATATTTTTAAATATTACAATCATTGGTCTACAACTATCTATGAGAGGATAGTTGTGAACTACAGTAAAATGCACTTTTTAAACTATAATTATTTTTTATTTTTTAGCCTGTCATTGCATTGTCATCGGTCCTTGATACGTATGCAAATTTTCAAATTAATCAGACTTCTGGAAATTGATGAAAATTATGTTCAAAGATTCCATTACATACATACATACATACATAGATACAGGCCAAGCTAATAAAAGCGTGTTAATAATGTTCTATATATTATTTATCCCTTTTGAACATTACAATACAGGTCAACAAACCTTAAAAAATCCTTGCCTTTTATTGTATTAACAATCTAACTAAACAGTTCATATACTATACGACGACTTTATAAAAATCGCATTATTTACATAAATCTATCGTCGGCTGTTTCAAATAAAATCGATCCGTATACGCAGTGATGAAAAGTTTTCTCAAAAGTGACATGGCAACAAAGCGAGTGCTCAAGTGGAAACGTTCCGTTTATTTCTAAGAGCTCTGATTAACTCGAAAGCAGCGACAAAAGCGGTGTATGGGGGGAGGTTTTTTAGCGCTCGAAATGGCGCGGAAAGCCCACTATCGGCCCTCATTAATCCAGAACGAATGAATGAAAATTTCGTGCACCTTCCTCCATCTAGGAAGAGTTCCTGTGATACATTGCCGTCATTGTGTTTTGACACGATTCTTTTACCGCTGCAATGTAATTTGAGATCTTTTCATTAAAAGGTGTACATATATTATATTTTACTCTATGAACGAAAACAAATTCTTTAAATTTCAAATAAAGATGTACATATTTCAGTAGATATATTATATTTTACTCTATGGACAAAAATAAATTTTGTACTAACTTCAGCGTGCTTTTATTGAGTGGGAATCCCTGTTTCCAGTCATAACCTGAATTTTAAAATGAATCGTTTTATAATAATAATGGATGAAAGGAAAAAATGATGACACATTACAAATAAAAAAGATGAGAGATGAATCTTTGTTATCCTATAATAAATAAATAATAGAGACGGATTTCTAAAGCTTTGTGCAAGTCATTTGGTTTCTTAAATCAATAAAATACCTAAGAAATTGTCTATTGAACGAATTCCCGAAATCTACACTAAATAAATAAATATAAATTTGAATTCTTCTCACGCCTTGCCACCACTACCAACTTTTGTTATAGTAACAGACAAATTCACAAATTTCCCACTTTTGTTATAATGACGTTTACAATAGTATATTCTTCTTATTAGCAGTTGATTACGATTCAAAGTAACCATTCCACTATCAGGCCCAATCCTTAAGAAGCATGTGAATTTTTAGTAGTCCAATACTTACAATTAGTTCAAACATCTCGTGTATCATTTTCCCCATTTACGCAGTTGTGTGCGTGCTCGGAACTCGCTCATACATCATAATCCATCAGACGACGTGTTTGTGTCTCAGCTACGCAAATTATATAGATTTTTACGCATTACTATTGGCGCCTGGATGGAAGTATCTTATAGGAACACTTTAGTATAAGCGTGTGGAACTGATCAGATTAAACTGTGGTGTGTTCCTATATTTCTAAGTTGGGAGCCACGAAACTATAAAAAGAGTAAACATCTAATATCTCTTTAAAAATAAATAACTTGACATCTAAATTAAATGTAACTAAAACATTTTAAAAGGAGATCCTTCTAATATAAGCATACATAAATTAATATGTATGGTTTAATTATCAATCAAACAATAAACCACATCATACCAGGTAAAATAACGTAACATAAAACAAAAACAAAATTGACGTCTAATGACAACGATACGTCTTGTTTATATATTTATGACAAACTGGTGTTGGAATCATGTTGAAATTAAGATATATCTGACTTGACTACACGCTTCATTCTATTTTAAACCCAATACTCATCGTTTAAGGTATAATATCCAACAAAGATATGCAAATCGGAACCAAAGGTGACGTTACATTTTATGAGTTGTGTGTTGGAGAGGAAAATGTTTGTATGTTTGTTTGTTCGAGTGAGCCGAGCTGTAAGCACGGCGTTATATGTGACGGGGCTTTCGCGTGGAAATAACAATAATGTAACGTTCAATAGGCACTTGGTAGAAATTTCCGTGTAATTTCATAAGTCTCGAAATATTTGATGAATAAATTTTCGTGAGTTTCTGTTTGAGTGACACAATATGTCACGCTCATACATTGTGTGTGATATTGTAAAATCGAAAAGAGTACTCAATATATTTATTGAAATATAAATAGAACAGCGAGGCTGTGAATTGTGGGGCAACGTAAAATTCATTAAACAATATAAAATTCCGTAAAATTTGTTAATACGTTATTAGTTTTACCAGTCTAATTTGTTATGAATTCAATTTTAAAGTTGTTAAATCATAATTAATTATAACGATAGTTCATTATGATTTAACATATTACAAATATAATATTTTTAATTAAATCCTGTACAAACTTTTATAGTCTATATTATAAATGTTTAATTAAAATCAAATTTTTCATAAATAAGTAATTAACGTTGTCTAGGCAGTTGCTGAAAAAATCAGTCAAGTATCTTGAAAATTAACGTTAGCAAGTATAAAACGATAATACAAATAAACAGATAACCACTTTCAAGACTTTAAATTTAAATGGCCTTACACGTGAGGCACTAGCTCTTAAATAATCAGTATCAGCCCATATATGTTCCCAATGCTGGGACACAGGCATCCGATCTCTTACCTAACATAATTAGCTACTATATCTTTTGTATTAATATGATTTATGATCAATTATATATTATATGAAACTAGCTGTAACCTGCGGAATCACTCGCGTGGTACCCGGAGCAGAATTAGCCTATGTGTTAATCCAGATTATAATCTATCTCTGCACAAAATTTCAGACAGTTACGATAAGCTGTTTTCGCATATTTACAAACTTTCGCGTTTATAACAGTAGTAGGATTCCATTCAGATTTATTTCGGGAGTCAAAATTTAATAAAATTAAAAAATGTAATTAAAATCTGTTTATGCAAATACTAGCTGCGCTCCTCGGTTTCACTCGCGTAAGTCCGTATCCCGTAGGAATATCGTGATAAAAATTTGCCTATATGTTATTATTATGGAACAATCAATGAGAAAACATCGATAGATGCTGATAGACAACAGTTATCAAGAGTTGACGGGTCGAGCGATACGACGATTTATGCCTAGAATTCATGGCCTCCGCTTTTGATAGCCAGTCCGTCACTTGGCATGCTCGAGTGCTGAGCGTGTCAATTGCAGTGCTTCCTGTTCAATTCGGTATTGCGAAGGTAAATGGTAAACATATGAATATTAAAACAAACACTTTAATTTTGTATTAATTATCCTTACTCAATACATGCGAAAGTACTAACTCTCTGCCTGTTTGTGCCTCTCTTTCTTGTGACTAAACCACTAGATTTTAATTTAAAAAAATATTTATCAGAATTAGTTTGAGCCCTGAGAGAGCACATGGGGTAGGCTAAAACCTAGAAAATCCACAGGATCGAAGAGATGGCGAGTTGGTCAAGTTCTGACAATTTAAAGATTGTATAGTTTTTGTCACGATTTGTTAATTTTAAGTGATGACATCCATCACTTAACTATTTTAAATTTTTTTACCTATATAGTAAAAATATGAATATTTTTTTATTATTTGTATATAAACGTTTTATGTGTTTTATCTGGAGGGGCCACCAGCTGATACTTTAAGCAATCACTGCATGGCGAGGGGAGAGCTCCGATCTCGATGCAGTAAGAACAATTTGTGCGAGGACACTCATACAATATGCATACAAATCCGGTACAATCCAGCTCAAGGTAATAACCTTCGAAGGGCCAAATTGCCAATCGTGTGGACGAAAATATACAGTGAATTCGTAGCAGTGATAGTCGAGTATATTTTGTTCAATGAAACATTGATAAGTTGCATTTTGTATTCCTTTTCATGTCTATTTAAGTGTTGTGGAACCGGAATGGTTTTTCTCTCATTTATTCTAAGATTGAAAACGTATTTGACAATTACAATTTATACTGTTTTCGTTTAAGTGCTATAAACAACCTATTTAACAAATTTGGTAGCAAATGTAAGAAGTTATTATGTTACACAGTTTTATGTTATATAATCCAGCAGTTCTAGATTGTTTTCCAAAGACAATTTTAATCTTAATTGTAAGGTTGGCGAAAGTTTATATTTATGTTATGAATATATTGTACGTATCACGGTATCATTATGAATTAATATTATATAGTAGTAAATATTAATATAGTAGTTAATGCGTGAGCGTAGAACCGACGGGACCTAGGTTTGATTCAGGTGGGAACTAGCAAAAAGATGTTTCGGTCTGGCAGGACACAGAAGGCTGATCATTAACTTGTACAATAAGAAAATCGCTCATAGAAACAGATCATTTTGCAACTAGGGAACACGGGACTTCACTATCTATGTTTTTTAATACATTTATTTTTCCATTTATACCAAATTAGTGTAATGAAGCCGTAATGTAAAGCTGCAATTATAAAATTGAGTAACAAATGAAAGCAGAGTTGTTAAGAAGCAGTTCGCATGGAGAACATTAGTCGTGCGCCGGGCGGGACGGGCCGGTTGCGAATAAATCCCGAATCTTGCTCTCAGAGCGCTCATTTTTAATCAAACACAAGACATGAGCGGTTGCGTTTCAGGCTATGTAAAACAAGATAATAATATTGTGATAACGAATATATATATATATATTTTTATTTATTTATTTATTCTACTCATTACAGTGAAATAAGTTTTTTTGTTATATCTATACTAATATTATAAAGCTGAAGAGTTTGTGTGTTGTTTGTTTGAACGCACTAATCTCAGGAACTATAGGATATATAACTGGTCCGATTTGAAAAAATCTTTCAGTTTATATGCTCATTTATTGAGGAAGGCTATAGGCGATAGAAAATTCTATTAACGAATAAAAACCAGGCAACGGAGAGTGATTCTAATTAGAAAATATATTTATTTTAGTACACACATATTTTTTACTATGTGTGCATACTCATGTGTGCGAGCGTCACTTTAGTTCTTGTAGTCCCTTAATTGTGCCTTAATACTAATAATATCTTCTATCGCTTATGAATTACGCCCAATTCAGATGTCCGCTCGGAATATTAAGTCTCCATCGGAGCCAATAAGAGAAGCAAACAGCCTCCGTAAACCAGATTGCACTTTTGTGTGCTGCTTACATAATTCTCATTCATTCCGCCTGTAATCATTATGATCGCGTTAACACCGCTTTATGGGACGCTGTTATGACGATCGTTTGTTGTACGAATTTGGGATTTTGCGGTTCGTGTCAAATGTACAAACCTTTATGAAGTAACGATGATGTGAGGATTGAATTCGTAATGAAATATTGAATGTTGAATCAATCTATTGGATTTTTTGTTGTAAAATTAAATATTCAAGTAACTGTTCCAATAACGTTCACTAACGTCGTTGTGCTCGTAATAAATACATTTTCAGTGATTATTATAAGAGAGATATATCGTACTATATATATTATAAGAGAGATATATCGTACTATATATATTATAAGAGAGATATATCGTACTATATATATTAATTAATTTGTATAAATCATACAGTAGGTATTATAATAAAAACAAAGTCAAACACTTTTTCTGTCTGCCTTTTTATACATAGTCATAGTCTCTCATTTTTTTATACATAGTCATAGTCTCCGAAACAGTTAAAATGAATTTTAAAAAAATGTGTAAAATAGCTTTTGCCCGAAGCTTTGCACGCGTTAAATTCGGAGTAGTTTAATTGATGTTATCATACTCGTACATTTAAACCTTCCTCTTGTAACCTAACCTTATATATAGACAGCCTCAACCAGATTAAATCGTACTAAATTAATGAAAGCGAAGCAAAAGTTTGACAACGCTCGGAAAGCATCTCTTTGTAAATATTACGTTAGATAATAAATTTTTCACATTATAATTTATTATTTGTTAACTACACATCGGTGTATCCAGAATAAAAATATAATTTATAGTCACTGTCTTGAACATTTTCGACTAAAAAGTATTTCAACGCATTAGGACCAAAAGTACACTAAATTGAATACTGATACTTCTGCATAGCTTCCTCCTTCCTGCTCAAGCCATTGAGCTATTTTGAATGGCAATTACTACATTTACTAGTCCAGAGATAGGGCTAACCTTTGGAAAGGACAACCAAGGGTACTTCAACCACAGAAAGCAAGCTGTTACGGCGTGAAAAAGGGATAGAGATGTTGAGGATCAGCCTTAGCATATGATATACTATTCAAAATCGAGGCGCGGCCGAAATTAAAAGAGCTATACACCGAAAGACTTATCCGGGAGCCAATAAACCGATAAAATAAAGTAATTACCGGTATCTAGAGGTATCTAAGCGGAGGCCGAGTTGGCGGCGCTCCAGGTGAGCTGATTTATGAATCTCGGTGATACGTGCTCGATGTTGCTTCCATGTTCCACGATATTTCAAAATAAATCGCACCGGCGACGTCCCGAATGGACTGCGAATGTGCCGCCCGTATTAGAATATCGATTTCATCGTATTTATTACTGCATTCGATTTACCCGCCGCTTTTATTTGACTATTATTTGAATGTGAACATTGTAAATCAAGTGTTTTTTATTTGTTCCGCAAATTTTAGTTCCATGGTTCGACGTGCTTCAAATACTACAGTTTAAATTCTGTTCGCTCGAAAACGCGTGACAGATATTGTTTTATTTTTTTGTATTAATGGAAAAAAAGCAGTAATAAATATGTCAGAATGTAAAACAATTGGATGTCAATTATGTATGGAATAAAATTCATAAAGACTTAACGTGCAGCCGAGTAAGATATGTTAGTCAATTAAATTCGGCAACTCTCAGCCATTGTTAATTCACATGAATTTGTATTGTTGTTGTATAATGAAACGGGTGCTGGAAGATATGAGTGTAAAACTGATATTTATACCTCACGGGTGACCCCTTGCACAAAACAGTTTATCGTGTCCCCAAGCCCTACATCACAGAAGCAACGAATCGAAAGATGCTGTAACCCAAATTCGAAATTGAGTTTCAACCGCACAAGAGGGAGTTTCCAATCTCTTTATGAGTTGCAGTAAAACTCCGATAAGTTATAGCAACTTGCAGTTACGGTCAGCTCGAGCCGTTGTTGCGATACACGTGCGAACTTCTATATTTTCTTAATCGTTTTGCATTTCATGTCATATTTACCTGCGGCTTCACCCGTGTGATATCCGGGTAAAAAATAGTCGACGTGCTGTTCCAGATTATAATCCACTATACACACTACCTTAAAGATTCGATCAGCAGTCATGTATGTCATCTGTACAACCTTTCACATTTATAATTTAGTAGAATTTTACAGTATGTATTTCCATTGCTTCATGCCTATTAGTCAAGCAGGTTCGGCAAATAATGGGCCATCTTCCGCCGGGAGAGGTACCACACACGCACAAAAGATTTGCATGAAATAAAGCATGCTACTGTGTTTCGTTTGAACCGGGGAGCCAGAGGCCAAATTCCTTTTCTCAACCTTCACATCCATTCTAGTCCATTCGTATATTCCCTTTGAAATCTTTTCTTTATTATATTGGTTCCATAAGTCGGCAATTTCTTTACAATAACATGATCTCTGAAAATGATTATAGGTGGTGCTGTTTGCTTACCATCAAGTGACCCACAAGCTCAGTTGCCCGCTATAGTATAAAAATATACAATAAAAAGAAAATGATGAAATCATAACACATCTTATTAAATGCACATGAATTATTATCTTATAAATATGTATCTTTTACAAAAAAGTTTTTCCTTTAGGGAAGAACCGGTTGTTATTCTTTTAAACTTCTGAATAAGTTACTACTAAATATCCCTTATTATTATATTACAACAAAATTATCTATTGGATAAAAATAGTAAATAATAAAGGTAACAAAAATTGTGCCAACTTCGAAATTTCTATCGAAAGTTAGGAATTATGTACTTGGTGAAAGTTAAAGAAATATGATTTTACAACCTAATATTTACAATGATTTTTATTTAAATTCAAATCGTATCTTTACATAGAAGCATAAATGATGTATATAATATATAATGATAATGTTCCAAAAACTGATTTAAACACATATTATTATTAATATTTATTATTTCTATACAAGAATCATTTATTAGAATCACCTACATAAGAGGTTCTCGTAACAGATATTGTTTTGTGTTATCATTCCTGAGCAGCACACCTTCTATAAAGCCGGTTAATTAAATTTACCCCGTAAACGATACTCGTGTGAGAAAACATTACATAGGCATTTAAAAATCAATATTCCATATAATTTTTCCTCGCGCAACTATAGCCTGCTGTTTGCGCGCCCTAACGCGTAACAGATTTATAATGACGCCTTATTTAACAATGAATACATGACATTTTAGATTGTAAACCTATATTTGGAAGAGAACGAATAATCTTTTCCAGTGGAACATTGTGTGTAAAAGTCCGAACGCAACTTCCCCGGGCCGCCGCTATCCATCAAACGGACCAAACGCGCGCCATAAAAACTTAACGAGCAACTATATTTTTATCTCCAATTTGTTTCCCACGCGCGTGAGAAATGGCGAACTAAAGCCTCACATTTACAGGAATATTCTTAGGAATTTATAATGCTGAAGCCCCGAAAATAAAAACATAATCCCGGACCCGCAGCCGCATAATTAAGCACTTAGTCTGCGTTCGCGGATTACGAGACGACCACGATATCGTGCGGTGCACGTGCAACGTAAGCGAGGGCTGTAGGGTTTATAATTGGTTGCTAAGCGTATTGTTGAGATGTTTGGTTGGTAGTGACGCTGTGTCCCTCTGTATTATAATTTTTCAACCTGTCCCATTGCGCCGCTGCTGCGCTTTGTTCGAGATCCCCTATATTAAGGAGTTGTCGCCAACTATGACGCTCCACGTTACGAGCGTCATTTGAATAATCTTTTCTAAATACAACCTTATGGTAAGTACACAAGCGATTTTTTTTTAAGTTTAATTGATATGTTGTCTAAATAATACTTTTTAGTAAAAATTCTCAAACAATGGATTATGATTCTAAACAAGTCAATCTGTTTTTCATTGATTTATACATTAGAACACTTTTGTATTATGATCTAAATCTATTTAATAATTCAGTTATAGATTTTCTTAGTTTCCCACGAGCTCAAATTGAAGAGTTAATTTGCAAGTGCGAAATACAAATACATTGTGTTCTACCAGTTTTATGATCAAATTTAATGAATTATTAATTATCGTCACTGCATTTATCGATCTCAATACACTGTACACTGGATGATTAATAATATTGTTTTAATAACTTATAAATTTAAAATGAAAATTTAATATAACATTATTTATAATTCAAACTGTGAGACAGCTACTTTATGTTAAATAACGGTTTTATATAGTTGTACATTTAATTAGTAGTCATGAAACTTTAAAAGGGTTTATCTTTTGGACGGTTTCACTAAAAGCGAGACAGGTACTTAAAAATTAAAACGACAAAGAAGGATAACAAAGCGCTGTACAGACGCTGAAATAAGTCAACAAAGTCGCTGAAATAAAGAGCGGTAAGTGAGTTAGAGTTTTTGTACATTTTCAGCGACTAATCGTGAGGTAAAAAGCGCCGGCAGCGCTGTTTGGCGCGCCGCCAAGTGTCACGTGACGCAGCCGCGGCGCGGGACCGACACGGCCGCGACACGACTACGACATATGACGACGATTACGTTATGTCTGCAAGTGTTGAGAGAGTAGGTGTTTCAGCTACAACGAATAGTCCAACTTATTTATTTATAATATGAACTGCTATTTACATTTAAATAGATTTTTTACATTTATAGTTTTATTGCTTTTGCCTGCGGCTTCGCACGCGTTAATTCAGAGTAGTTTAATTGAAGTTATTGTACATATAAAACTTTATTTCGAATCACTCTATCTACTTAAAAAAACCCATCAAAATCCGTTGCGTAATTTTAAAGATTTAAACAAACATAAGGACATAGGGACAGAGAAAGCGACTTAATTTTATACTATGTAGTGATATATCATAATGTACTAGTGATCCCGGTTTTACTAGTGGTTTTTTCTCAATACTAAACTTGGAGAATAAACTCTTTTTAACAAGTTGAGCCACAACTGGTTTCGATAGGTCAACCAACGACAACCAACAATAATATTCAGTAGTTCATAGCAGATTGTTACTGTATTGTACAGTAAGTGTTATTTACTGATATATATGCGTAGTTGTATCATTATGTACAAAAGGTTCTGACCTCTAAGAATAATTGATTAGTTTGTTGAGAAGTACTTTTGAATGAAATCTGATGTAATTTTATTTATTTCCCTCGAGGAAAAAGATTATCCTTAAAAATTGTAACTTGATGTCGACAAAAGTTTTTTTTGGGATAAAGGTTTCTTATAAATCATCTTTTTGAAAGCCTTTCGTTTTAAATACAGATAGCATACAAAGAATTGAAGCACCGCATATGATACATAGCATAACTCATAATAAGAATTACAATAGCGTACGGTATCGTGTCGCTTCCGTGTCGCCAGACGCAAATGCTTAACGATATCTCGGCCACGTTTGTTAGAAAGACATTGACGTGTAAGAACTAGAGTTAGGTGCACTAAATATTTCCACATCAACCACTATATTTTGTAACTGTCCGCTTCCGTCGTATTTATGTCGGTGAGCAGGTTTTTATACCAGTTTAAGGTTTTCTCGTAAAATAGCTTCAGAACAGAACTAGTAGCTACCTGCATGCAAAATTTTAATCTAATCGGTTTATTGGTTCGGGCTGTGCGTTGATACATCAGTCAGACAGTCGCTTTCGCGTTTTGTGTACTAAAAAGATTATTATAAGAACAAAATTAACGTTACCAATTACACATTATCTGTTAATTATACATCGAGTATTAATTAGCAATTAAATTAAAGGACGATTCACTGATTGGTGAGCGCACGGCCTCTGTTAATAAAACTTCAATCGAACCAAGCTCTGAATACCAAAGTCCATACAATTGCAGCTAAATGAAATTGCCCGCGTATCCCAGACGCCGAAATGAAACGGGATAAAGAGATAATTTGCGACACACGTTCAAATTTAAATGTTATCATAATTAAGTCCTCTGTCCGAGCCTTATATCATTTCACCGGGATTTGCAAGCATTCTACTATTTGTTGTCCACTTTTAAATGCTGATTTTTAGTAATCCTCATCGAAACTGTGTGATCAAGAGCCATGATTCATTTGATATTTAAACCCGTATTTACAAAAAAATTATCAAACTTAACGATCGTAGCGGATCCATGACAAACAAGCTAATTTTAACAAATCTAATAATAAGATTCTCTATCTGACTACAAATTATGTATCATAGACACACATTGATACATTATTAGTTATTGGCCCATAAGTACACATTAAGCTATATAATTGTAGTGGAGACCCAGTTTAGTTACAGGCCGTACTAATTTCACACTTTCCAACCCAACGAGTTGCAAACCACAACGCGCCATCACGATAGAAGCAGCGACCATCTCTCTACATTGCATTAGCCATTGCGGCTTGGACCTTGGGCTGACTCTTATAATGTTCCCTTACATAATAAAAACAACTCGCAAATTCCCTTGACTTCCTCTATGATGTAAGTCATCATTCTTCAAGTGGGCTTACCCTTTATACAACAAGAAATTTTTTGCAAGATGACATACAGAAGCTTGCGTAATTGTAAGGTGCATTGTTTCCTTAAACATACATTAAATAATACGAAAAATATTTACATATTTGATAAAGATAAGATTGTCAAAGAAACGAATTGCAACAGCACACATTTAAGCACCTGTGTTTTCAAAACACAGTTAAAAATAGCATAATGAATTTTACGCAAGTCGAAATAAAACTTATATTTCCAAGACACAATACACTGCTCTGATAAGATTTCGGACCAAACTAACCGCTCTCCCATCTTCCATTGAGTTCTAGATCATAGTTAGCTGAGCTCAGTCGTCTTAGCCGGATTACCACTACTTACGGTAAGCCTTATTAAGCCCACTCTGCATCAGCTATTCAACCATTACCTCATTAGTTTATCTAATAAATGTAATTATTTGAAGACCACGAGCAATAAGATAACATTGCAATTGCATAATTAACACTTCACCGTATGAGCTTAAGTATAAAAGTATATTTTCCATAAGACTCTCATAAAGTAATTAGATGTGAATAAATAAGATAGTATTTTCTAGGAAGGAACCGAATAATACAATCATGAGATAAATATTACTGGACGCGACTGGATACATTCAAAGGCTCTCCTTATTTTCTACTCAGAAAGATAAGTAGAATTATAATTCAGTGGCACTTGGGATTCAGAGTAAGTCCACTTTTAATACAATTTGCAATATTTTATACGACTGACTGCAACTGATACTAAAAATGTTTTCAAACGTTTGTCTTATTATATTCACGTTGTGTATGTATGCCAAATGTTTCAAAATACAAATATTTTAAAATCTTGCAATACCATAGTGGACGAAGAATAAGAGAGACTAACACCATATGTACGCAATTAAATATTTAGGTCAATCATTAAGCAAAAATCGTGCTTATATCCCCACAACATATCACGATATGTGAGTAGAATTGAAAATTATTTGTAAAATTGTATAGAAAATCAATAAATTTCAACACATCCAAACAAAACATTAACTTTCACAATTATTCTACGTAAAGTATTTACGAAAACTAAATTGAGTACAGCGCCATTGCTGTTTGCAATATGGGACAATAGATTGACACAACACGAATGGGCGTACAATTTCCCTCACGCGACCTGACGTGTGTTTTTCTTTATTTGATCGTTACTTCCCGAACTGCGTACACATTTTACTAACCAATATTTTATGACAAATATACTTTATTGCAGCAAATTGACCTAAAATTTATTTGCTTTTATATTAACTGTCTCTTTGAGGCATTTAACATTTAATTTAAAGAATTATTTATACCACTTCTCTAAGCACTGTTGAATATAGCCATATCGCATATTTTTCGAGAGGCATCTTTTGGAAATACTTATAAAATCGTTATAATTGCCCAGAAAAAAAGTACTAAATGAATGGAATTTTAATAGACATTAAATACCCTCCAAATCGGAAAAAACTAACTTGGTGGCTTGCAAATCTATTTCACCCATTCTACAAGTTAAGTACTATCGATTAAATTGAGCTGCCACCTTCTTCAAAAAGCTGAGACATCAGCGGTTATCATTATTTCATTAATATTATTATTCACTTTTAAGTAACTAAGTATTTAAGGTTTTGATCAATTTTTTTCCTTTTTTTATAATTAATCAATGAATAATGAGTGAACATAGGCCCATAGTGTGTACGCAGCGGCACGCGTGGTCGCACAATAAATCCGAAGCGATTTTCCTTCAAGGAATTCAGATACAGTTTTCCAAACGCCCTGATTAAATTCCCCGACTTGAGAAATAACACGACCATCCTTATGTTGTTACTTTGGGGAGTGTTTTAATCCGTACCCGTGTCATTATTCCTCACTTCAATAAACCCTCCCAAATAGGAAAAATAAAAAGAAATACGAGACTTATTAGGATGGTCCACAGGGAATTCGTCGTGTGGAAACTATTGAATAGATTCGGTGCTAGGAAGTTCTTTCAATCCCATCTTACTCAAATTATAAATGCAAAAGTTAGGGCTAAACTATATTTGTTACTCTTTCACAGAAAAATAACTGAACGTATTTTAATTATACTTGGCAATGACGTAGCTTGTGTACCATAACAACACATGAGTTATATGCTCGCATTTTCCTGCGGGTGAAACCGAGCAGTCCAGCTAGTTTTACATATTATGATAACATTGATAATATTATATTCCTTCTAGCTGACTCGGCAAACGCTGTTCTGCCTTACACTTACCATGTAGGGGTATGAAAAATAGATGTTGAACGATGCTCAGATCTACCCGATATCCAGCCGAAATATGGGAACGAACAATGTCGCTACCAAAAATTACCATTTATTATCTCGAGTCAAATTAATTGCTCAGTGGATTTAACTTGTCCATTTGAAAGAGTGTATAATAAAGTAGTTGGGACATTACCTTCATATATGTATAAACTTGTGGCTCATATGTAAGCGTGACAAATACCACATTTCTTTTAAATTAACGTTCGTGTTTAATCGGTTGTGAATAAGCCTGTGAATTATGTTTATAATGTCGTTGTAGAAAAAATCATAATGTTTATTAACAAAATAGGCAAAGTCACCAGCATACTTGGTAACTTTGTATGTGGTAGTCGAGCACGCTCCGGCACGAATTGGGCCAGCTCGCACCGGGGAAGTACCACACCCCCACAGAAGACCGACGTGAAATAGCATTCTGCTGTGTTTCGTTCGGTAAGTGGGGGAGCCGGAGGCCCATATCCCTTTCCAGGCCCATATCCTTTTCCTTCCCCTTCCCAGTCCTTTCCTTTATTCCTCTCGCCAATCCTTTCTTAATCTCTTCCCAATTTAAAGTCGGCAAACCATTTGTAGAGGCGTAAGGTCTGTAATCGACTTTACGCCTCTACAAATGTTCATGGGCGGTGGTAGCGCTTACCATCAGGCGTCCCACCAGCTCCATTGCCGACTGTGACATAAAAAAAAAACTAAAACAATACTTTAAAGATTTTGACGCTAGAAAAAATGCAATTTAAGTGGTTAAGTAATGCAATTTCTTTAATGTATGATCTCAATAATTTTATGTGATATAAATAAAATAATTATGAATAAAAAAAAATAATAATAATTTAATTAATAAATTATTTAAGTAATTTTAACTTAAAAATAAGAATTTAAAACATTGCATGTGAATTCTATAATAGCAAAAACAAAGGCTATAGAATGTTAAATGTCTGAGCGAGCCGCGCTCGCCGATGTTACGTGCGATTTAACTCGGATATCCCTGCTATTGACAGTCTTCTTGTTTCCGTTATGATTTAATATCTGCTGATTGAATATAGGTATTCCTTTGAATCAGTAAGGCTAGGTCTATACTCTAGTGCTGCGGCAGCATGTAACCTCAGAGGAATTGAGGATATTGCATTATTTTCTCAAGTCGTAGATTGCTTAAAACCATGTTTTGTTAATAATTCGTGTGACTACCGATATAATATATATACTATACCGATAAAAAGTACAATACTTTACTTTTTTTTTGAAGACGGTTAAAATATCACATCACTCACGGTCACAGTCATTCAGCCAACGCCAGTTTGTCGAATTAAAGAATTGTCAGCCATAATTCAAGCGTTGAGAAGAGTAGATGAAACCAAAAGATAAAAGTTAAATAAAGCCAGTGTTTTTGAAATAAAATAGTGTTTGCAAAATGCTCACACCCAGCTTTATGTAGTGAACATAAAGCTGTAAGTGATTAGAATAAATATCCGGCACGCAGGAGTGTGGCGCGGCCCGCGGCGGGTCAGCCATGACGCACGGCTAATGTGTGCTGAGATAATTGCACTTTCATTGTTTTGCAACGACCTCACTGTTGTTGTAATGTTTTCCTTAAACGTTGCATTTCCTCTTTCGCTCAACGCGCTGTATATGGAAGAATTTTTATTAAATAATTGTAAAATTAGTCTAATAGTTAATTTTTGATTTTGACACGGCAAACGTGTATATATTTGATTGCTGAGGCGGGATCACGGGTGACCGAGAGGCTAGGCGAATAGATGCGGGTTGCAATCCCGCCTCGAGATCAATTTTTTTCTGTTCTTCAAAAAATTCTCACTCGCTGTTTTCTTTTATGTATGTCTTCCTGGTGTTAATTGCTTTTAGTTATATTATAGCTCAAACATTTTATAGAATTTCACTATGAAAGGTAGTCGGCAACAGGCTTAAGGAATTCCTGGTAGGGGAGCGATAGTATAAATTATAGCTAAAGGATTGGATTGGTGACAATATTTGTTTTTTTACAAATTTTGTTTTATCCCAGTTCCATTCCTTTTCAAGTTTTTTTTTTTGTTTTTAGAATATTTTGTGTTATGTTTATTTAGTTTGAACTAGAATTCTACAGTGACGTAATTTTAATTTCTAGTATTATAGAATAAAATATTAGGGATTCTTCGCTGCGAAGCGGCGTGATGTTGTAATCTTATTCCATTTCTTTGCTAAAAACAGTATTTTTGCTCTTACCTTAAATTACGAGTATATTTATATCCAACTAAAACGAAACGCATACTATTATCTTACTTATAAATTTTAGATATGATGTGTAAAAATGCTTTCTTTAGAACCTTGCGCTCACCTTACTACTACAATTGAGCTATTTAAGTACTGTAATATAGATATTTACTAAATATATAAATATATTGGGAGATCTTAATACGAAAGCCTTGGTGTAGCAAGGCAGAGCTTTCACTGTATCATCAGAAGATTAGCAGAACAAACCACAAAGAGTGAAATGATTTGAGAGAATGGCTATCATTAGGCGTAATGTCGCCACTTGTGTCCTGCCGCCATTAGCTTTTACACGAAAACTTCCAACCTTTCCTTCGAACAACTTACGTGATTACACTGAAGACTCTTTGAGCAGTCGCATTGCGTTTTTAAGGCGGGTGAATTTTGGATTCCTTTTTACAAAACTTCTCAAATTATCTGATAGTTAACTATTGTTTCAACTCATGCTCTAAGGTGCAACGTGGAGTTTTAATTCTTTACATACATATTTACTTTTATAAGCGAAAAATCTAAACAAGAAAACTACAAAATGCTGTGATGAACGATAGGCAACGAAATTGTTTCTAAATGTAAGTATGACATAAAAAATATTTTTCTGACGTTTGAAAAATTCTCACCGCCTATATTTAACAACACATAAAATTATGCATAGGGTGAAATGAACAGACAGTTCGCTGGTTGATATTGAAATCCTTAGAATAAGAAAACCCTTTGGAACGCCGCGATCCACCAGAGTGATTAAATTTCAAAAGGTAGTTTTAATTTAGAAAAGAAAATATAAATTGCAATTTGTAATGAGGTCCAATTAAAATGGATGAAGGGTTATTTGGAAGAAAAAAGCAATGAATGTAATGAGAGGACGCTAATCGACGACGCGGAAACGCCAATTATGTAGATTATACTAATAAGACGGGCTCGCTGCAACCCGCTTAAATAAACATTTTTGCGGAGCCATTCCTTTCACTTTTGTCTTTGTCGAATTTCGCTTTCATGTCGGTTATGATGAATAGAAATCAGGCTCTTTTTTGCACATTTTCCTAGTCTCGCGACCTATTTAGATCTTGCACGCAGCGCCGGGAATATCTCAATCACACACATACAGATTGCTAAATGGTTACTACTTGTAACTTTTATAGAAACAATTTTATAGGAACCAGACGAGAAGCCGTTTCCGTAGTATTCGAAACATAAACGTAATTATAAATAAAGTTGTTTAAACGTAATAATAAATAAAGTGTAAACTTATGTAACTGATGTGAGAAAATAAACTCTTTTATTTTTTTTTATAATTTAGAAAGAAAATCACACGTCTATCGGATTGGTGAAATGATAAATATGGTATGGTATATGGTTCTGTAAAGTTGAAGGTTTTATAAATAATTTGAAATCATCAGTCATAATTATTCTTGGCAATTTAAACTTGAATAGTGCCTCAATGGATTTCATGGTCATTATTTCTCGGACTAATAAGATTAATGAGAAAGAAACATACCATTCAAAGTATACTTTGATCCAGTGTGGTGTACCTCAAGGAAGTGTCCTGGGGCCTATTCTATTTTTGTTTTACATTAATGACATAATAGACATCACAAATAATAAAATAATTCTATACGCGGATGATATTTCAATAATTCATGAATGTCATAAAAAAAAACTTTGACATTATGAATTTTAACAATGACATTATACAAAATCTTTACACATTGATAAAAAAGCTTGGTACAAATAATCTTAAAATTAACCTATTTAAATCTAATTACATGTCGTTATCAAATCCGCTGCGTAATCATTTAAAAATAGAATATGAGGGTATTGTCATGGAAGAAAAAAAGGAAACTTCGTTTTTGCGACTTATTTTAGATAACGAACCTAAATGGACATCACACACATATTTATCACACTTTATGTGTGATAAAGTTAACCAATTCGTGTATGCCTTGAGGAGCCTACGAAAAATTACAGATTTAAGCACCACTCTGTCAACCTACCACGCGCATGTTGCATCTATCTTGAGATACGACGCTCTTATAATTTGGGGTAATGGCGTAAATATCCAGAAAGCATTTATTGCACAAAAAAAATGTATTCGAGCGATTTGTGGAGTAGGTTAAACATCAATCCTTTTAAAACAAAACTTTACGAATGGCTAAATAACAAAAATTTCTACAATGTATCCGAATTTTTAAATTTGTTAACTTGCGCTAACTTTGACTTTCGAATATTTTGTATACCTAAATGTTTTTATAATACAACAATTAATTAATGTTATTTAGATATAATGTCTTAAAGCAGTGGTGGCTCAGTGGTGAGAACCTCGGACTTCAAAATCGATAAGTCGAGGTTCGAGACCGGGGGAGCGTGCAGGAAATAAATTGATTTTTCAATTTATCTGCAAATGTGGATAACATCACCACTGCTTAAAACGGTGAAGGAATACATCGTGAGGAAACCGGCATGTCCAAGAATCAATAAAGTTCGATGACATGCGACATCTGCCAACCCGCACTTAGCCAGCGTGGTGGATTATGGCCTAAACCCCCATAGGAGGCCTGTGTCCCAGCAGTGGGAACATATATGGGCTGATGATGATGATGATGAGATATAATGTCAAAAAATTTACTATCAAATTATTATGTAATGACGCGGAGCTAATGAAATTTGCATGCCCTTTGTGGCTAATGTGTTGATCGTATTCTAATCTCTGTTAACTTTTGTACAAACATTATGCAAATAAAGAATTATTATAATTATTATTAACTATTACTGTTATTTTAAGTCTTTTTGTAACCATTCTGACAATAACATTGTACATAATTATTACGGCGGAATGCTTGATGTTGTCCTTTGTAGTGAGAGCGGCGATGCGTAAGTGTTGCTGTTACTGAGGGTATTGTTCCACCCGATGCTTATCATCCTCCTTTAGATATTGATATGTCGTTTTGCACAACTCATCACTCCGATCATATCCAGCCAAGTAATATTGATCCAACTAATATATAGTTATACCATAGTTTTTATCACAAACGTCTTTTAATGATGTATTGCATACCCAAGACGTAGATGTTGATGTCAGATGCCATTTACGAGTGGAGTATTAGTAACAAACTGGAATTTAATACAGCGAAGTGCGTTGTGATGACCTTCGGTCGAATGAGACGCCCGATAAATTTTGATTACAAGTTTAAAAATGCGTCAATTACTAGAAATATTGTGATCAAGGACCTAGGTATCACGTTTGATCGTGGGCTCACATTTCATGATCATGTTGCAGTGTTGACTAAAGAATCCTTTAGGAGGCTCGGGTTTGTTCTTAGGAATGCTAGTGATTTTAAAACCGGGCATGCCATAAGACTTGTATATAGTGGCCTGGTCCGTAGCGAGTTGGAGACTAGTTCTTGTGTATGGAACACACGTGAGGGAAAATATACACTGATACTTGAAAAAATTCAAAAGGCTTTTCTTCGGTTTTTGTTCAAGCATCAATTTGGATGTATATTCTGTAGTACCCCTACCCTACCCCTTTGTATATCCTGTATTGGAGACACGTAGGAACTGCAATCAATTAGCCTTCGTCTGCAAGATTTTTCGTGGCTAAATTGACGCTACCGATCTGAGTGATGAGATGTGTAAATTTTTCGTGCCTAATATTGACAGCTGCGGGCGCAGACACGAGCTCTTAGCAATACCGCCGGCTCACACTACACCCCGAGCTTCATCACCAATTCCGCGCGCTCTTACTGCGCTCAATGCTCTCCTGAAGTCTAACCCAGAATGTGATCTGATTGCCGATAGATGGAGATCATTGTTGTCGGCATGTCTGAGCTTCTGTGAAAGCTATATTTAATCGAATGACTTTATTTTATATTGTTACTTGTATCTATGTATTTAATTTTAATTGTGTCATACATATTATTTATACATTGAATTGAGATGTTATAAAACGTAAAAAATGATAGTCAATAATTCATATTATTGGTGAACGATTTTACGTAAATAAGTGTGGTCGACTGCAGATTACACGAATAAAGATTTTGGCATGTATTGATATTATTAAAAATTATTGAATTTCGTGGCTATTCCTTATTACATGTTTAAATTGGCTTGCTTTATCCTTATTACATGTTTAAAATATTATAGACGTCGACGATGACAAATACAGCATCTTTATACAAGACCTAATCGCTCTTTAGATGTAGCCCTCCGCAAAACGCAACAGTTAATACCTAACAAACATGTCGACGCGCACTTTCTGATACGTATTACCATGGTGTAAGGTTAACAATCCCGTACATGGCTCAAGATTACCCTTGCCAGAATTATCTTTAGTGGGATGTCAGTAGAAGTTGGTTTAATTAAAGTTACAGTGAGCCGGGCGCCGGTTAAGACTCGATTCCTAAGTTCAGAATTGCAGTTTGTTAAGTATTTGCATTTTGTAAAGCTGTATTGTGAGTTTCTTCGACTGTATTTTGTAATTCGTTTAAGTGATGTAATGACAATCGTGTACTTGCAAAATGCTGTATATGTACCAAGTAATAGCGTTCTTTTTGTGGTAACTGCGAGTAACTCTCTGGCACTTCTATGTAACTCCTCAAAAGCATAAATAATAATAAAAGTTACTCATTATATTTTTATAAACAATCTCAAAAGACGATGAGACAACTTTCATTTAAATAATGTGCTTTTACAAATAGAACAATGTGTTTCTTTGATAACAAACATCACTTTGGAATCATCCTAACCAAAACATCCTAAAATATAGCAAGTAAATTTACACATCATATCAAGCATTTCTAATGGAAAATGCTACTCCACATAATGTAATCCTCACTATATATTTTCACCTTGTAACCTGAACTACATCGAAAACTAATTATAATTTTATGTACAACCCGAACCAGACACCGCGCGTTTTAGATCAATTAAACGTGTCTAGTCTGATTTTCATTCAAATAAATATAATTAAACGTGTCTCAAAAATAGATTGTGGGTCGTTTATAACCTTCGAAGGTTGAAGTTTAATGAAAGGAAAGATTAATGTTAATACGTGTACGCACACACGCGTCACGTTCGGCTTTTCTTTCATTATTTTTGTGTGTGTGCGTGTGGGTGTTACAGCCAATAACATGTAAATTAGCACATTAGGCTGGTCCAATATCGGACCTTTGTTAAAATATAAGTCCGGCATTATAGCCCATATTTTCTGATCTCCAATTTCGTTTTTGACCACAATAATAAGAGTATATATAAGTATTATTATCCTCGAATCAAATGTACACAATAATATAGCATATCACCTATGTATTACCGACCTATGTTATAAAATGTAAAGTGTAAACTGGATTTCAGTTGAAGGTTGCTTATTTCCAATATTCTGGTGCTATTTAAGCAATTTTTGCACAAAATGTATTGTGTGATTATTATTGTTAAAAATTTTGTTAGATTTCTTTTGAATTCGGGCAGGTAATTTTCAAGTCATTTCAAATATACATACTAACGCACGAATATTTCCCCTTTATAATATTAGTCTAATGTAAACATTCTATAGTACTATCCGCAAATATAATATTAAGTACGATATCGTACTTAATATTATATTTGCGAAGGTTTGTAAGCATGTGTGTGTGTTTGTTACTCTTTCACGCGAAATCTACTGAATCGATTGCAATGAAATTTGGTACGTAAACAGCTGGACAACTGAAATAACAAATAGGCAATTGACTTATAATTTAATATTTTAACTTTTAATCCCGATATTCCTAGGTGATACGGACTTACACGGGTGAAACCGCGGGGCGCAGGTAGTTTCCAATACAAGAGAAAATAAATTGAATTAAGATAATATTTGAAACTCTTTAATATTCACAACTCAAGCTACCGTAAACATAATAAATCGAACGCTAATCTAACGACTGAATATTCAGCTCAGTATTCAAACTATCAAAGCTTAACACCTAATTACTTGAACTCGATCGCAGGCCATTAGCCGCGAGATGGCGCCACCGCCATAACTCACTACAAACGACTGCCTCCGCAATTTATCTGTCTCTTTAAAATTTAAAATTACCATTTGATTTCGTTCCCATTGTTGTGGGGAGATACAGCAAGACAAATGCGTCGCGGCTTTGTTTGCGGCGAAATATAATAAAAATGTAAGACGATGGAACGCTCTGATTTATGATTACGCCAGCGCCATGCCACCTCGTATACTCTGAGGCACTTCAACGTTTTGGTGCAAACAACTTAGTTTTCCTTCTATATTTTAATAGCAGATTTACAATTTTCCTTAAATTTGACGACAGGGTAATGACTCTTTATTGTAATGCCCCACAAAATTGTTCAAAACGTAGGTGAAGTCCCGTTTCTCCTAGTGGGTTATGGGGCAGATGACACATATCTGTTTCACTGATCGATTTTCTTTATGGACAAGTCGGTGATGAGCCTTCTGTGTCCTGCCGGACCGAGACTTTTTTTGTGCGTCCCCACCGGGAATCGAACCCAGGACCCCTCGGTTCTACGCTCACGCGTAAACCATTGCACCAAGGAGGCGGTCTACATAAGGTATGTAGATACATAATATTTATTTGAATGTTTTTATAAATGTACTGAAAGCAATTATTTATTTTAAGAAGTCTTAAAGATCAATCGCTAGACGTTGTATTTAAATTCGAATTTTGGTTTAATGTCAGGAGGCATTTATCTTTTGCATGAGTAGTTTGTGAGCCAATTTCATATTCTATAGCTACAGGTCTTAGCGATTCCCAGTGCGGCAAGCTCATTACAAACTTTGATTCGTGATCATCTGCGAAGATCTCCTGTAAGAGATGACGGCCCAGTCGAACACAGATGGGCGTGGCAATGCACCTGTTACATAGCTAGCTAGACTACACGGTACATGCCGCAGCAAAGTTGCTGGGAAGGAACTTTTGTCATTTCACTCTTATCTTAGAGGGTCGGAGTTCCAATCGCTTTATGCTTGTATTTGATTTTATGTAATTTTGGTCTGAAACTCTTTAGCTGATATCGGTAAGATTTGAATATTATGTTTAAACTCTGTTCCTTAATTTACTTTATGTAATGTAAAGTTAATTAGTTAATTCTATAAAATAGATAACTGCGTTTATACGATTGAAAGATATGAAATTAAAATAAATTCCACATAAGTAGTTACACCGACCGGTTTTGCAACAATCGAGGAGGGTCAACGTTATGTTATTAGAAGTAAATGCTGTCTAATCGAAGTTTAAAATGAAGATTGGTTCAAGCAAATATGCAAGCCGGTCACGTCGCGATCCGTTGATACATAAACAACAAGAAGTCGCTCGCAAATGGATTAGCATTCATTGGGTGCGTGTCGATGGTCGAACAGCGAATAGAGGGAATGCTTGTTGAACACGGGACAGCTTTCGATATCCATTAAGATGTTGATCGCAGTAAAACTAATCAAAATTTGCTTTAAAACTGTTGATCCAACTTTTAAATTAAAAGTAAAAAAAATGAACATGAAAGCGAAATAAGTAATTTTTCGTTAGAATTTAGATGTGTACATAGCGTCAATCGGTTTAATTAAAAATTTTAAGCTTCATAATTACCTATTTACATAAAATATACTATTTCTACTTTAAAATTATACCAAATACGTAAAATGTGTTGATAATTTAAATACTCATAGCGAGCTCTCCGATGAATAAGAAAAACATCATAAAGTTCGGTTCATTTCATTCCAAAATCCGCTCAGAGAATTTCCATAGTCGTTTATTTTAATTAACTAAACTCTCATTATAATTAAAATTTGGATTTATCTAAATACTATCAAATTAGTCCTCCCGTACAATTATGTTGAATAATTAGCAACGTTTCGCAGCAAAATTTCCATTAACATTGATCGAACTTATAAATTTCACTTTGTAAAATATACACAATAAAATGCTTAGTTGAAATTATAAATAGTATACAGCAACCAAATGTTACAATCTCGCGGGTTACATTATAATCTAGCGCTAATTATATTCTGACAGTTCCTGTTTCCAAATCTAACAGATTATGGACCTTTCTAACAGTTATGTTAAATGAATCTTGTTATTGCATTATATTTTTTGTTCTTTGAAATACCTGACCTATAAAAGTTACTGACACGAACGCTTCAGGAAAAAAGGAAAGGGAACATTAAACAATCATCATTTGAATCTACTTTACATAGAATATAGATTCAAATCGTGAAACATAAAATAAAGCTAATTTGGACACTATCAAAGGCACAGACTAATCACAATAAGAACGCTTCAGTCTTACTACTTACTACTTACTACTTGCACTACTTGTACAGCTCTGATAACTTTCTCACTCACTAAACTCTAAAAGGCTATATTGAGCTTACTAATTACTTCGACGTAGCATATTAGTAAGTATAATGGTTTCAAAATAATATTTTCCGGCTTCCTCGTACGTTCGCGGTTTCCACCTGCCTGGACAACGCGCTGTCATTTGCATATAATAACTTTAGAGTAAATGTTAGCAACGAAATCTCACCCTTAATGCAGTAGTGTACATGTGATAATCGCATGCAGGTGATTCGACATAGAACCTTGCGAACCGCCAGGTTGGTTGGCAGTTTCTAATTTGGCAACGTGTGTACTCCCGCGTGCATTGTCATATTTTATTACATTATGCTTTACTAGCTAGAGAATTTTAACTTAGTCTTTTTTAATAAAATTAATTGGAAAATATTCAATCATCATCAGCCCATACATGTTCCCACTGCTGGCTATAATCCACCACGCTGGCCAAGTGCGGGTTGGCAGATATCACATGTCGTCGAACTTTTGATTCTTGGACATGCCGGTTTCCTCACGATGTTTTCCTTCACCGTTTTAAGCAGTGGTGATGTTATCCACATGTGCAGATAAATTGAAAAATCAATTTATTTCCTGCACGCTCGCTCGGTCTCGAACCCCGACTTATCGATTTTGAAGTCCGAGGTTCTCACCACTGAGCCACCACTGCTGTTCAATACTTTAACGGTAAATAAATCCTTTTGAGAAAAAGCAGTTACCGACGTCTCTGAGAGGGCTTTTGAGAAATTACAATAATTACCCATCAAACACAAAAATAATCACGACAATCAGCTGAAAACTCACGCAGTTATCGTGTAACAAAACCAAAACTATTACATATACATCGAATTAAGAATCTCCGTTTTTGCAGAGGTCGGTTTAAAATAGGAACAATTTAAAGAATATTAAAATTACCTAATTCTTATTTTCCAAATAGCAATTAAATTGGAAATTTAACCCGGAGTAGTTTTGTTTGAGATTTTCGGCAATGCATCTCTCTACAATCAAGAAATTTAAGTAATGACGCCGCGATAGCTAGTGTATATTTGAAGCTCGTGGGTATTCGCATATCAGTTTATATCGATATATGTAATAATTTAAAACCGACGTAAAAATAGAAAAATTTCTCATTTTGAATGACATTTTTACTTTTTTTACTACAACATTTTATAGATAATTTCATTTTACTTTATATATTCATTTAAGATTTTGAAAGCGAGTCCGATTTCTCAATTAATTTGATAATTGTTTCATATTTAAAAATTAACGTCTTGTAAATCATACTGCGTCTGCGTCATCACTTGAAGTCACATATTTAAAAGGCAAAAAAACTTACTAATCTAGGAAACCAAAAAAATGAAAGATTTTTCCTCAAAAATGGCAGGATTTCCATTTTGTTCATGCACCAAAGCCAACTGGCCGTCGCAGGTCGCCGCTGCGCGGATCACACCGCTGTCACTAATCTCTGTGTGAATGGTAATTCGCTCTCATCTGAATATTCTGCGGTACATTTGCTGTTGATTTCGCATTACACGTGTAAATTATTCATCGCCGGTGTTAACGAGTTCTCATCATTATAGACTACACATGCGTTATGCGACCTTTTGCAAGGAGTGATATGGGATGACTCGTCACACCGCCGGCTGATGTACATTTTGCATTGAGAACATAACATTGTTAGGTGTGTCCTTTGTTTCCCATCCCTCCGACAATTGTGATGCTATGATTATTGTGAATTGAATTATATATGCAGGTGCTGGTACTGAAACTGTCTGTTTTTTTATTTTTATGGTTGTTTTAGAAGTTGAAATACGAGTTAATATTGCAATAGATTATTTTTAAAAGATAATTTCAATAGTAGGGTTTAGACGTACAATATCACGTGGACCGATGTATCTTATAAAGAAAGTTATACTTTGATTAATCTAAATATTCGTATATACATGTTCCACTCCGTCCCAAAAATTAACGTACAAAGTCCACGCTACAATATTTAGTCCAGACTAATAATTCGCAGTTAGTCTGATAATGATAGCACATAAGCAAAGGTTTGTGACGCAATTCTAGTTATTAGACCTCGTCTCGTAATACGATACCTCGCCTATATATTCTAATTGATTATAGATATCATGACATTCCACTCGGACAGCACTCTCGCGTAGTAATGTGCATCCAGTTCTAAAACATTTTTTTATTTTACAAATTCGTTTTTATTTCATGTATCCAACAAATCGCGCAATGTATGCGAAATTCTAACCGACAATAGTTGTTATTTAGTGCACAAAGCCACGCCGAAATCATTTGTTTGCGCCTCGATATTTGTGAAACAAACGAAACGACATTTATTTCGCGCTCAATTTTGTAAAAAATGTCGGAGCGACGAACAATGGCTCGTATTTTAAATTAAAAACGCGATAAATTAAACATGCACAGAAGTCGAAACAGTCAATGTTAGAGATATACCTACATTTTTGCGAACACGTCAAAACAATAGCTAAATTTCAACAAATAAAAAACATCCCCTGATTTTAGACACTAATTTCTATTATTTCCCCTGTACACATACATTTAATTTAAACCATTAAAAAACAATCAAATCAATCAAACTTTTCAATTTAATTTTAATAAATTAGAAGTAATATAAAAAAATCACAGAAGATATTCTTACCTAGCCTATTTTATAGATGCCTAGAAAGTTCATATTTTAATTTTAAGGTTCAGGCTAAATCTTCTCATAGAGCTGTTTCTCTCATACAAAGACATGGTAAATACAAGATATCAGCATTGGGATCGTTTTGTTTAGAATTTCTAAATTGTTTGCCGAAGCGACTCGCCTGAATGCGCCGCCCGGGCACGTACCCGCGTTTGAACTTTAAATTTATTTTTGCTTTGCCGTTTTTTGTACATAAGAATAACGTATTCACGTATTGCGGCCGTTCTACGAAGTGGCCAAATCCTATTCTCCTTCTTGTATACTTTACTGGTCTCATTTAAGTTAAATAACATGTTAATTGTTTGGACGATTGTCAACGATTGGACAACGAAAATGCGTTTAGACATTTGTAGACTTTTCAAAAAACATGGTGCTGCTTTATATGTGGTAGCGGACACGCTTCGGCACGAATCGGGCCAGCTCGCACCGGGGAAATACCACACCCCCACAGAAGACCGGCGTGAGAATAGCATACTGCTGTGTTTCGTTCGGCTAGTGGGGATTCCGGGGACTTTTTTTTGTGTTAATTTATAAGTTACTCGTATATTAGTTTTAAGGTTGCTATGTGGCAATAAAGCTTGTTTTCGTTCTTCTTTCTTTCTAATTAATACTTCGCCTTTTCCCACAACATCAACTTAACCATCCTTAAACTATCGAAATTATTTATTTTTCATTATTAAAATAAAAAAATATTTCGAAATCGACCGTTGCTTTTGTAAATAAATTAAGTAGAATTTAGAAAGTGAATAAAAGAGGAGCTATTGAATTAAGTGCTTTTTATTTTGAAAATCTTAAAATCAAAAGCAGTTGCATCAAGAGGTAATAATACAATGTACAAATTACGATAGGATTACAATACTAAGTACAAAATGTATTTCTAGTGAATTTTATCCAACACAGGAATTGGGTCAAATAACGGACACGTTTTACTTGCAACTTATATTTAGTTCTCTTAACAAATTATTTCTACAGCAAACTTTTAGCATCACAACTTGAGAGTGACTGTTAGCACCAGTGTCCTGGCCCCAACTGTCTTGAAAAATGTCCCTCCTCCGACCTCCCTTCCACCCAGCCATGTTTCGTCCGTCTTTTTCTTATATTTTCCCACTACCCGCAAATTTTTAATTACCAGATTTAAATTAAAATAGTAACAATTGCTGTAAATTTTTCATATTCATTTATTAAAACCTTACATGTATAAGACGAAAACTGCCTACTTGTTAAAACATGGTTAGAGTTATAACTGTTGGATCCCGTACAGTACTACCAAGTTTTTTTATTATTGTCATAATTTTAATTAAATAATTATGCTTCGCGTATGCTTTAAGTCCATGATTGAGTATTATGCTTCTAATTGGTAATTTATCTATAACTTATCAACAGCTCTCTACATTTTGCGGTGCAAGTATTTGCTGACACATCACCACCACCGTTTCTCTGTGGGAAAGTCCGAACCCAATGGATAACTGGCTCGAATAATCGCCCACTTCTTCGGCTTAGGCGCTGCCCATTGTGTGTTATGGAACCTAAAGTCCAAGTATTCATACGGTAGCCTGCCCATATAAGCTTGGTATAGGAAGTCCAACACGGGGTGGCAATCTAGTATGGTGTAGTAGAGCAGCATGTCATCTGATCGCAACTTCATGCCGAAGGAGTGCATGGCGACGAGGCCATCGTAACGCCAGCTGTACCCTTCGAAGCAACGGAACAGCGGCCCCCCGGAGTCCATGCCGAAGCGCGCCCACTGGTGCGACGTCAAACAAATGAACCAGCCCCATTCCGTCTGAAACACAACACTAAAAGCTTTAAATGGAACAACAATAATCATCTAGATAAAGGATTTCTTACTGAGATATAAATTTGATATTAATTTATAATGGTGTTATGAAAGATTGGCTGCCGTGGTAAATAAAGAAACAGAAGACTAAATAGCAACTCAATAGATAACTATCGAACATCATCTTACCTTTGGACATACGATATAATCTCTTGTACGAACAAAATACTTATGGAAGGGTGTGGGCTTTCTCTTCGTGGCCCACATGAACTGGTAGCCCACAGCAAACACCATCTCGTCCCTGGGCGTCGGCGGATATGCCTCCCACCTTCGTACCATATTAATAAAGGTTATGTCATAGTCAACTGAGGGAAAATGCTAAGCTTTTGCGAACACACACTGTACGCGCTGTGTGTGCTGTGTAAATGAGAGATAAAAGATTTTTTTAATTTTCGAGACTTACAAAAATCTATACATATTGTATACTAACGTGTGTCCTGCACCTCTGGGACAGATCGGAGCACTACTCGCCCATAAGTAGTAGCCGTAGACGTTGAAAGTGGACGCCATCACGGCCAGATCGAACACGACCGGCAGCGGGTGAGAGCGGTTAACTAGCTCGGGACGACTGAACTAGAAAGATTCATACTATTTTGCTAAGATTATAAAATTTCACCCTAGTTACCTGGTCTTTACCATCGCACTTATCTATACTAATATTATAAAGGTGAAGAGTTTATTTGTTTGAATGCGCTAATCTCAGCAACTACTGATCCGTTTTGAAAAAATCTTTCAGTTTTAGATAGCCCATTTATCAAGAAAGGTTTTAGGCCTAGAGATAAGACGCGAAAAGTTGTACCTTTATTATTTTTGGCAAATAGTTGTAAGGCTTAATGGAAGAATTATTTGGTGGCCGCTATTTCGTTTGCATCAACAAATAGACAAACGGACACATTTTTTCTGGCTCGTGCTCCAATAATGTTATGAATCCTCTTCAATTATCATTTTTGTAAATATTAAATGTACAGACATAATTTTCTTACTGTTTTATCATATTCATAAATCATATGTATACATTAAAGGTATTCCTTTATCTAAATAAGCTATTCAATCAAATTTTATCTTGAAATTTTAATACTAACTTTAGGGTGGTAGTGAATCCGCGCTATGGAAGCATAGAAGCTGCTGTTGCCAACATTCATGCCGTGGTCGTACCAGACACCAAGGATGTTCTCAAGAGTCTTGAGGTGTCCGTGGCCGCTCAGCACGAGAGCGACGGAGGAAGCCGAGGTGAGGAAGTGGCGCGAGGTGATGACGGCGCACGCGCTCAGCGGAGTTAGCCGCTTGTACACAACGCAGCACCCGCACCCGAGGTGACTCGGTATATCCTATGGACGATCACAACCTATATCGTACATACTCTTTTTTGTCATCTTTAGCAATGGAGCTAGTGGGTCGCCTGATGGTAAGCGCTACTAGTAATAAAGGGTAACGAAAAATCTATAGGCCTCCGGCTCCCCACTCTCCGAACGAAACACAGCAGTAAACTATTTCACGTCGGCCTTCTGTGGGGGTGTGGTACTTCCCCGGTACGAGCTGGCCCAATTCGTGCCGAAGCGTTCGAGCACGCTTGTCTAAAATTTAGCAATATGCTCGCTCTAAATTGAGATTAAGTAGCTTCTCATTTGGTTTGTCCCAATTGAAGGAATACAAGATGCCTCCACATATTATTTACATGATAAATTGACGAGTTTAGTAAAATTATAGTTGTTAACGCATTTGACCAAGGCTCTCTAGGACAAAGAAAAGTCTAAGGGATTTGATAAAGTATGGAACCGAACACAAATGAGAAAACGCATATAATTCCGTCAAAATCATGTTTTCGCATTAAAAATAGAGTCATATTATTTAAATAAGATAATACGCTAGTACAGAAAAACTCCGTGAAAACACGATTTCGATTAGGATTAAATTTAACGTTACGATCTGTCATATAATCCTTTCTATATACTCAAAAGTGAATTTTTGATCTTTCTTACATATTTTTGAAACTTCTTCGTCATCTGCCAATACGGAGAGATTCTGTACGGTCTGTTATGTTCCCTGTACTTGTAGGTGTGAGCTGTCCAGGGCGGCTCCTCTTCGCGAAAGTCCGGAGTTTGTGTTCGGGAGTTGTCGAGTTTCTCGCCGCAATCCAACTTTGGATTCATGGTCGTGTGCGTCTCCCAGAAGTAGTTGTGCTCCTTCTCGATAGGAGCGATCCAGCCGACACATTTCAGACCGATTGATAGAACGATCGTTGTAGTGACTGTTAGCCTGATACACGATTGAGGAGTAAGATGAATGATTATATCGCCGTAACGTGTCTAACTCGCGAGAGATTTTAATCTGTCGACAAATTATGATCCATAGCATTTGTTTGCGATGTGTCTCAATATATTATGTGTCTCAATATATATATCCAAATTATAATGCAAATACAACGTATCTATATAATATGCCGAAAATTTACCTGTAGTAACGATGCCCATTTCCTAAATTAACGGTTTCATATTAATTGATTATAATTCACCGAAAAACAATCGGTATACAATTAGCCAACAGATTATTATCTAACGGTGTTTACAATTTTTAGTGTCAACTGTATAATATAATATATTGAAGTGATAATTTGTTTTTAACTTTTTAACATATTCGTTAAGTGTAATAAAATGATGAGGTCAGTCTATCTATCTTACCAGTTATTGACTTATTCATATATTATGTCAAAAATAAATGTAATGTAAAGCACACATAAAACCTAAAAAATATGTACAGTATTCGATACGTACCACAGAAGAGTCATTCTCCAGTTAACTAACTTGAAATGTACTATTTTGCCCCTTACATTGGTTAACACGGTGTTGCCAGCATTAGAATTTAAATTAACATTTTTCGACCAATTAAAACAATTCCAAACAGCTTACGAGATTTTTTTTATGTTATTGTCGGCAACGTAGCTTGTGGGTGACCTGGTGATAGACGCTACTACCGCCCATGAACATTACTATACAAATGAAAAGGAAAGGGATGGAGAAAAAAATTACGAGAGAAATAAAGCAAAGGACTGGGAAGGGTAAGGAAAAAGATACGGGCCTCTGGCTCCCCTATTCACGGAACTAGATTAAATGTAGTAAATACATATGCTTTATTATTTGAAATTTTATACTCGTACAATCACGAGTTTATGTATACAACATAAAAAATATCAGTATAAACTAATACATTACTTATTTGCAACGTATAACCAAGCCCATCTCGTTTATTGTTATTAGGGAATGCGAAAGCGCTTGAAAAATTCTCACTTTCAAGTGAACTTTATCAAATACTAAATACAAATACGTATATAAAATCCTTATTTATGGTCTTTTAATCACGCACTGGTATCACTTTGTTTATGCTAACATGAAGGTATTCCCGCCAAACGCATAACAATGCTGCTCTCTTGAAATGTGGAAAATAAGAAACAAACATGTGGCCAACATTGATTCGCCACGCAATGTATGATAAGACACCAATAACAAGATATTTAAAATAACCAAATCGAAATTAAAAATTAAATAATAATTGTCTGTTTATGTAACTTCATTCTATAGCTGACCTGCGAGTTGAGTTGGACGTAAAAAGGAACGCCATTTTAATTATATTCTATCGTTTACATCATTAACATCAACTTCCCATATTTAATTTCCTCGGCTGAGTTCCTCCATCGGCGTAACAAAGTTTAGTACCACTCGTATTTTAGATAAGAAAATTAAATTTTTATAAGAAATTAGATTTTAGAAAGGCCCCATGATTTACCGAGACCGCGGCGGGTAACCAAATTATTCGTTTGTTCCAATTAATATTAATTTAGATAAAAAATGTTCGATCCCAACGTTTCATTATCCTCAGCTTAATAAATTAATTCCTTTGCCAAGAGATTAATTAAAAAACTTACCAAGAATTAACAATTTCAAAATCGGGTAAAATTTATTTCGAGTTTCATGTTCTGTTTCGCCATAATTGCATTTTAAATTAATTAAAATACAATTTAATCTCAGTATTCTATTAGAGATACATGGATGCACTAGAACTACAACTACTATTGTACAAAGAAATACCTATTAGGTAATATTTACTATTATTAAAATTAACGCGAATCCATTTGTTTGGAAACACTCACATCTCATTTCACATTCATATAAAGTTCAAAGACGAAACGCACTCGTCATGATACCCAATAAAGAGCAATTTTAAGTTTTAATAATATGTCCCAGTTTTCTAAGTACTGGATATCACTACATAGTATGAAACAAAGTCTCTTTCTGTGTCTGTCCCTATGTGTGCTTAAATCTGAATGTGAATATTGATGGTAATTTTTTAATCGATAGAGTGTTTATATGTAAGTATAATAACATCTATTAAATTACTATAAATTTAACGCGTGCGAAGCCGCAGGCAAACGTTAGATATAATATACATAAGAAGTCCTTGTATCAATCGCTAACGTTATATTTCAAATATTATCAGGTAAAGAAGTAGAACAACTATTTCAGTAATAGAATAACTTAAATAAATTTTGTAGTTTAGTCCTCACAAGACAATTGTTGCTAATTAGTATTAAGACATGAATAGATTAACAGTGACCTTTTAATATTAATTTTACCTTAGAATGATTATGCATGTGATACAGTTTAAAACGCATCCGATACACAAGGAAGATAAAATAGGCTCTTATTTTGTAACTTATAGTGAAATTTTCTAGACATTTAAAATTTCCCAGTTCCTAGGAGGTAGCGTATCTAGAAACAACTCGTCACTCTTTAGATCGAAGTAATTCCAGTGCAAGTATATCAGTGAAGGAGCCAGTATGATATCCATAGTGCCAGAGAGCTCTCCACTGTAAAATGTTAAATATGAATGATTTTCGGTTACCAATAACTAAAAATTGGGAGTTTCACAAAATTGTTAAGCGTTAAAAGAGCTTTTTATTATACAGCATTTTTCATTTCGTGGAATGGATATTGATAAAATTTCAAAATATTTAATGCAAAATACGCTTTTTGTGTTCGCACCGAAAATTATTAATAAAAATAGGTCATGTTGAAACAATAAAACAATGATTGTTGATTAAAACAGGATTTTCTATTGCTTTAGGATACAAAAATACTATATTTACATTACTTATTCGTTTTGAGGTAAACTTTTTTTGTTTTAAATTAAATACAAAAGCTACACGCTATATAAAATTTGTTCCAAAATTTTACACCGTTGATAATGAATATTTCACTTTAGCCCTCTATCTATTTCATATCTAAGCCTATTTTGTAAAATAGAATAAAATTTAATCAGCGAATTGACAAGTTTAACTAGATTTATGGGAACAATAAAACTCTGTCAGCATAATAAGATATTGTAGCCATACGGGGGCACACAAAGAGAACTAGCCTAGTGTTCTCTCGTTTCTCGTAGTCTTCTAAGTCTAGTGTTATCGTGTTCCGTTGTAATGGTCGTT
>NC_052105.1:48979-82862 GCF_012273895.1 Zerene cesonia | reverse complement strand
AGAACATGCCGTGCCGTGTTGCAGCGTGGTTCCGCGTGTTGCCGCGTGTCGCACCGTGTTATCGAGTTATGATCACACGCCACGTAACGACCGACGATTAGCGTAATAGTCACAGTGTTCGATCATTAGACTAATGTTACTAGCGAGTCAGGTGCTTCCTTCTATTGGTGCCCCTTAAGAGGCGTCTTAATTACACGATTGTAAAGGTCTATTTGAATGGCAGAATTTTCTTCAATTTTCGAAAAGAAAAAAGCATAGAAGTAAAAATAATATAAAAAACACTCATAAATAAAATTTGAAATGTGTCTGTAGCTATGAAGTTGGATAAGTGGTAAAGGCCCCTAAGGTCTGTAGAAAAAACTCACATTGTTATCATCGAAATGCCCCTTATATACTTGAATTAATGCTTTACTAATCTTAAATTAATAAAGGATAATAATAGTGATTACGGAGTCATGCCGGAATAGAAGGGCCAATGTGTTTTAAAGAAACTTGGCTCAAACAAAACAAACAGGCGCTTTAAAATTATTTTTAGTACTAACACAATATCTTTATTACGCTGTTTTCCATTACACAGATATTTTTACACGTAAAAATGAAAAACTCCTCCCTAATATATGTACGTTGAACATTACCAAGACGTGAAAGCGAGGCAGGTAAGTAACGTGACGTATGGCGTGTCCCGCCGCGAGACACGGGAATCTTTTTAACGCAAATCCTCGCCTCAGAAGTTCCAAAACTACTACCAAGATGCAATGCCATTAATATTATTAATGTTTCCACTTTATGCCTTTTGCCATTTCAGACATGTCTATGTATGAAACTAAGCTAACTAACTTTAAACGTATTCGCTTTAAGAAAATTAGAGAATTCCAAACATTTCAAAATAAAAGGATTTTTTTTATTGATATTAGCTCTATAAAACAATAAAAACACCTCGGATTTAACTGATCGATTCTCTTGTCCAACGAGCAGTCTTCTGTATATTAAAGATTAAAATTTTGTTGAATAGAGCCTATGAGCCACTACAGAAGTGAAAGAAAAAATAGTAACAATTTGCATATTCTCAAAATTATAAGCACCTTATATATAAATATATATTATATATACCATAAAGCTTTATATATATTTATTCTCAAAATTATAAGCACCTTATATAAAAAGTATTCATAATTTTGTGATAGCATTAAATAATATGCAAATTGTTAATATTTTTTCTATATATTCTCAAACAAAATTAACATTACCGGGGCTTTTCATCACATTCAAACATAATATCCATAAATGAATCAAGAACCGGAGCCAATCGTGGAGTTTAGTTATAAAATGGAGATAAAAAGCACTTATCGGCAGCCTGGGATCTAATTACGTGAAATCGGAGAAATGGCGACGACTACGTGTCTCCGCACCCGCTTGTTCCTCGCCTCCACGGCCATTCGTGATCATACAAATTGCAATTATTTATTTATTTCAAGAATTGACAAAGGATACAGACATCATTTTATACACTTACATCATATACGCGGTCTAATAAACACTGACTCACTATCTTTAATTACAGCTTTACAGTTTGACAAAATGCTTAAAAACTATCTTCTATGTTATATACTAACACGGGTCTCTGATCACTCTCTCACTTGACACGAAATCTCGGAAACCGCTGGACTCCGTTTCATCGCTTGTGAGGCAAATTACAAATTTGACAGAGAAGTAGTAAATTGATAGAAAACACGCACTAGGAACGGATTTTGCAATAGAGCCGAGCAAAGTATTAATGTTCTTTTATTATATTAAGAATTTTGTTTCAACGAGAGACAAAAAAGAATAGTAAGAAAAGATTTTAAAACAGGGCGGATTTAAATCTATGCTATTTTTGGTATATTTCATGTATTTTACTGGCGGTAATTAGTGTACATGATTTCTGATTAGATAATATATGTACAATAGGCGCAGCCGGAACGAACCGATAGTTATGATAAAAGGACCAACAATTCTGGGCTAAATCTATTTGGTGTACCAACATACACACAATGTCTAACTGTGCGAGAATTTAAGCCTCATCAATGACAAATTTCGACATATTACATCTTTTTCATAAACTTGTGATATAATCCTAACAATTTTAACCAAATTTCGAATCACACGATACATAAGTTCCTACATATCTATTGTTTACAATGTTTTCTGATTATTCCGCTGTTCGGGGGCGGAGATTCTGAGTTATAAATGGTGTTAATAACCCAAGAGCCACACAGTCAAAACTCATACGCCTCCTGTTACGTATTTACGGATTATATCCTATATACCCAACACTGTACATTTTCAGCCCGCGGTTTCACTCGTGTTCCAATTGTAAATTCAAACCTTTCTTTAATCCACCTAAAAACACAGAAACAATTTCATTGAAATTGATCCGACAGTTTAAGAATTCAGTGATTAACATACGTACGCTCAATAAAATACATAATTAGCATAAAACGATTAGTAGGTAATGCAATCACATTGTTGGTACAAGTAAATGCGAAAGGTCAGAGAAAGAACGTCATGGTCACAAAGAAAGCCGAGCGTATGGAGTCACGTAATGGGGATAAAGCGGTCAATATCAAATGGAAAATGAATCCAGCGTCTCGAAGGAGTTCCGCGCGTTCCGCTGCCCACACCTCGCACTGATATTATTATGGCGAAATACGAGGCTTTACTTCTCGATAATTTATCTACAAATGCGTCTGCAATCATCGTCTGAGGATGTTCGATCTATTGCTTGGCAAATGTTATGAAATTTTCTGTGTTTCTTTTTAGAAATTACTGACTGGTGTGTCCTGTAGAAAATCTCCGCCTAGTATTTATATATATACCACTTTACCTCAAACGTGAACTGATATAGAATATAAAACTATTTAAACTTTTGATTTGAAATTTATCAAATTATGAAAAATAAAAAAGCAGTCGATTCTATCACCTATATAAATAAGTGAGATTTTAAATCTTTAATTTTACCCTGTTGCTCTGACAAACCTATACAAGAATATACCAATTATATACAAAAATCTTATAAAAGTCTATATTGATGAAATATTATATTTTGTTAACTACTTTACATAATTTCTCTCACCTACGTTGCTCCAGAATTACCTCAAAGTCTGTCGAGTTCCTAGAATATTTCAAACAATACAAGAAGTTTAAAGTCTTTACATAATACGTGTATGATGTTAGAGGAATCCTCTCACTTCTAAGTTCCTCTCAAAGTTCTGCTTCCCTGTCCAGTCGCTCTTATACTACAGCGTTATTTCTAATTAAACGGTCATTACATTAAATTGTAATTCATTCAAATGAAGACAACACTGTTTCTAATGCAAATTCGATATCGCAGTTATGTTAGATAACAGCTATAATTATTGATGCAACTAATTGAGTGAAATAGAGGCGCTGTCTATTGTAACTGTAACATTATCCCTTTAGGACTGACTACAAATGGATGTGATCATTCTATTGTGATCGTTCAATTATATCAGCTTATCTATAAACGCATTTTGAGCTAAAAGCGTGTTTTATTAGTCCTTATAATACATTATTATCAACAGCAGTAATAAAAACAGAAAGATGTATGATATGCGGATTAGATTCGATTGAAAATTAATCGCAAAGTAATTTACGTATTCTTAATTATGATTTATGAGCATCATACGTACGTGGGTGTGCGTGCGTCTCTTGTTTACGTAATGGGGTACGTTTTTTTAAGTCATAGTCGGCTATTGAGTTGGTAGGTCGCCTGGTGGTAAGCGCTACTAAGGCCCATGAACACTTAGAGAGGATTTACAAATGGATTGCCGCCTTTAAATTGGGAAGAGGTTTAGAAAGAATTGAAATTAAAAAGAATTGATGAGAGGAATAAAGGAGAAAAAAGAACTGGGAAGGGTAAGGAAAAGGTATGGGTCCCCGGCTCCCCCACTCACCGTACGAAACACAATAGCATGTTATTATTTCAAGCCGGTTTTCTGTCTTGTTCCCGGTGGGAGCTGATCCAATTCGTGCCGAAGCGTGCTCGACTCCCACAGCAAAAGCTCCCAAAGTATGTTGTGTAATATGATAAATAAAATATGTAATATGATATAATTGTGAAACACTTAGTTTCCATCTGTTGATATTTCAACATCAACAAACATGTAAGAAGATTGCAAACGGTACAATAAAATTGTTATTTATCTTACATAAATTTATTAAATATATCGAAATAAAGCATAAGTTTTGACTCTAATTTTAAAATAAAAAATATGGTTGGTAGTTTCTGATACATTTTTCTAGAAATGTGCAACCAGATAGTGAGAGGTATACTGTGACCAGCAAACAAGCTCACTCAATTTTTAAAAGTATGCTTTTACCAAACGCGAGATGTGCTCTCGGAACCTGATCTTAAATCCTTTCGCAATCCTGTCAGCTTGACCTTTGTTCGATTTCCTGTTTCATTTCACAATATAAGATTTGTTTGTTTATATTCGGTATGTTGAAGGTAACAATCCATCCATTTGATCGTGTTATAAATGCATTTTAAAGTTTTTGATTGCAGCACGTAGAAGAAATGTAGAAGAAAATGTATGTAGAAGAAATATTTGAATAGTAAACATAACACAAATTCACGCGGTTACCACGTTTCCTGTGACAACATCCATCTCTCAAAATTATTTACGATTTAATTTTATACATACGTCTGTTATCGTAGTTTCATCTTATCTTTAGCCATATATCTGTTATCGGCCTTTCCATCGAATATAAATTATTTATGTCTTACGACAAATTAACGTACTCCGTGCAATAATGCAATTCATACTTATATGTATTATAAAAATAAGGAAAAAAACATGTAAAAAAACATGTTTTTTGATTCATAACTTGTTACAATTTATCTTAATCTAATCTTTATAATAACCAATAGAGTGATAAACATTTATAAAAGGTTGACAGCATTATCTACCAGATCATACTAATATTATAAACACGAAAATTTGCAAGGAAGTATGGATATTGTCACTGTTTCACACAAAACCCAAACCCTCTCTTGGGATCTGTATTAAATTTTGTACAGAGATAGATTATATTCTGATCTAACAAATAGGCTACATTCTAGCTAGCTAGGGGCACCACGCGGGTGAAGACGCAGTTTCCAACTAGTACGTGATATTACAAAATATCAGAAATAAATATAACCAGCAAAAATCAACGTTACTAACTCAAATACGATTTAAATATCTTTGGTCCCTCCATAGACGCTGACATGCAATTACTTACAGACATAGTTTCTAATAGTGTTTACATTTTTCCTACGCGTTGCGAATCTTACGGAAAAGTCCCATTTATGAAAGAACTCTCCATGTAAAATACCATCCTGGATTGTTCATTAAATTTCCATTCCTTCTATCCAGTCGTCAATCCTTTGCATATTCCTTACCCCTCAAAAGCGGATAGCGCATTCGAAAGGGCAATATTTTATGCGTATGTACATGGACGGTGGTGATCGCTTACACCACCACCACATTTTAAATTTTGACGACCATTTGGTCACAGTAAAATAAAAAACTTAGTGACACAGCTTCTTCCTATTTGTCTTGTACTTATTTCGCCTTTTCCGATCTTTGCTGCGCTTATTCAATTCAGTAAGTCTTCTATTGTTATCAATTCTGATAAAATCGTTTCCATATCTTCCGCTGCACTTTTGTAATTATTTCAACACTTACAATATTAATCTCTATTGTGCTTTTTCTTAGGGCTATAGAGAGAAGTAATGGACAAGTATTTTATATCTCTATCCCGTATGTTCCCGTATATGTCTATCCCGTATATTTCAGGTTATAAATTCTTCTTCCAATTACTTCCATTATTTTATATATTTTTTGGATATTTAGCGGGAAGAGACGCAAGTGACACAGCCTTTATATAGGTGAGTGGGCAGCGCTTGTCGTAACCTTACAAATAAGGTAATTTTTTACCTTTTTGGTGAAAAAAAATAAAAACCAAATATAGGAGAGTAATACCTGTAAATACATCCACTGTCGGAGCGAATTATCGCTACCAATTACCATCATGTAGGTACTATTAGTAATTTGATTCTATTCTATTCAAAGTAGGCTCTCTGAGTTAGGATTTTTATTCTCTGCAATCTGTTTTGCATCACTTTTGATGAAACGTTTGCATGAAGATCTACACGTTATATTTTATCTAAGGATGTTATTACATGGAAATAACAGAAAGTCGATTCTGGGCTGTTCAATATTGAAAACGTTCTCACCGAAAGCCAACCTTAGATGGAGAAGACATGTGTTAAGGAAATTTAGAATAGGTTTATTGGTTAAAGTACATTACAAAATGTCGTGTCTTTGCTGATCACCGTCGAACAGTTCCCTCACTGGGAGCCGAACCGGCAACCACAAGATGGCAGCAGCACTATTACGATAGAGTTTAGAACAGACAACTTATTGTTAAATTATTTACAAAAGTGTCTTTGCACTTCACCTTTAATTCCATGTGCTTTGTTCTGATCATATCAGTACCAGCTTATTGCGCTTTACTCAAGTTACCAAAGTGTGTGAAGTGTGTCAAAATGGATTTTGTTTTCCTGACCTGATCCTGACTTGAAGATAACGGGGCAATATAACGTTTTTTAATTGCCGAATATATCGTAGGAATCAGAATGGGCCTAGTCACTGAAATGATGCGTCATTTCCTGATGACTAATACTCGTTTATTTAAATGAATCAATAAACTGATAACAAATATAATCCTCATGCAAAGTTTCAGATAAGTGATTGATATATTTTTTATTTTTAACCATGAGACTATTATTTCGTCAACATACATCCATTAAATAGATTAACATCTTATAAGAGAGATAAAAATATGTTTTATGATAATTTACCCATGAATTAATAAGAATAATTGAATTACGATTTTTAATGTATACTATTATAATTACAATTCGAACAAACATGATACTTGATCAATTACCAATAAAGTTGTTGAACTCATTTAATGTCTGAGTTATTTGGACGCAGACGTTATATAGCATAAAAAGACCGAAGAGGCACTTACAGTTCCAAGAACAAGGAAGTTCAATTCGCGACTCAGTTTATAACATTCGGAGGCGATCTCGTCCGCAATAAAGTTTCGATATCAAAAATCGAGTGTCGATCGCGGCTTCCGACAAATTGCCCTCATAAAGCCACGCTTCGGTTTATGGCAACTCGCAGTCTCCCGGCGGGGCCCGCAGCCAATCCCGCGCGGCGCACACTAGCTCGCCGCTGCACATAACTACATGACCTACGACCTACGAGTACGAGCCTCCACACTCCGCACTCTGTTTTATTTAACTGCAGCTGAAATAATACAAATAAACTTGGCAAAATTGCAGATTTGTAAAACTACGAAACGGGAATCTCGCTGAGTGATTTAGGTGCGAATAATTTAACTTCGTGGGGCCTTTGTTGTTTATTTGGCGAACTAAATAATATATTTCTGTACGACTCGCGTAGATTTGTGCGAAAATTTAGGTACGGTAAACTTTTCATAAATTAATAATGTTGTCAAAGACAATATAATTACTTCGAGCACGTCCCTCGTGCCGGAATACATTATTTTGTCCCTATTTGCACCTCCTGTGTGCGCTACTTTGTCTATTTACACGATGATAAATGAGAATTTAACTTTAATTAAAACTTTCAAAGCTTCAAGTCCAAAGGAACTCGAGATCATTTATAGTCTTCCTGCATTCAATTAATTCACTTATTATTAACACGTTACTATCAGTCCTAAGAACGTAGTAATGCTGTTGGTAAAAATTCTGTTTCAAGGATTTCAATACCATTTATTATAGGTACGTATATGAAATGCGCAATTCAACGACAGACTGGTTTATTAAATAGAAACAGATTTTTACTCAACCATAATCTCTAATTTATATCAAAAATTATTCAAAACATTTTATGCTATATTCACAACACAATTTTAAGAAAAGGGAACACAATATAGTAAATACACCAGCACCTAACACTAAAATTATTAATTAAGATATCAATTGAATTTAATTTGAATTCTCTCAATATACATACTGCACGACTACGTAAATTCTAAAATACTGTTATGATTCCTTTCTATTCATCTAATCACTTGATCACTACATTTCTATTCACGTGTCCTTTTAGTGAAAGCAAGAGGCAGTCCTCCCTGAAAGGTCTGCACGATGTTAGCGGCTGGGTCTAGCTGGGGCGGCGCGGGGCGCGCGGGGCGGGACGAACCCTGCTGTGACTTAGAACTGCCACCAGCCCAGCCAGCGATTGGGCTATACCCATCCGCTCTCCTGAGTTTACACAATTATATATTGTTAATCTCTATATTTGTATAACTATGTTTTAAATAATTGAATACATCAGTACATTATATAATAAATTAAAACAGATTTTGATTGTTATAAGTATTGTGTTTTCTTGCGTTATATTGCGACTTTTTAACTACGATTATTTCTTATATTTTTATCATAAATTTCCGGATAAAACTACAACAAAGTTAGCGACGTTCAGTCTGCTCATGACCACTCACTCACTCAACATTGAAAATCCTACTAATATTATAAATGCGAAAGTTTGTAAGGATGCATGTGCGTTTGTTACTCTTTCACGCAAAAACTACAATACGAATTTTCATGAAACTTTGTAGTAATATAGCTTTTATATCAAAATAACACAATATTTTAAAATTTTAAGGATTTTTTATAACGATTTTTTTATATGATTAATGGTGATGATATAACGATAACTGTCAAATAATTTATTGTTGTATTATTATTGTTTCATACAATACATATATCCTATCCTACTATCCTACCAATATTATAAATGCGAAAGTTTTATATCATAATTAAGTCTACAAGGGATTAATAAATAGACGCTGGCTTTTCAAAATCCTACGGTTAAATTTTTTCCCAGTTTCAGAGAAGACGAATGTATATACAATATTTCTAAATAATTGTGAAAAAATATTAACACATTAATTTAACATGTAAATTCTGGGTGAAGGTTAATAAAACTATTATAAAATCTCTCTTAAATTCAAACTCAAACTCATTCATTCATTCAATTAGACTTCTTATAGAAGCACTTTGGAATCGTTATAACATAGTTTTACCAACGGTTCAGAAAGTAGTTTCTAAGAAGAGCCGGCAAGAAACTCTGATACCAATTCCGTCAATTTTACATTTAAAACATAAGCTTAATATGTACACATAACGCAATTTTTTGCTTTAGAAAGCTTGAAAACAGACATTTCAATTTTATTTCTGTTTCTCGTGTTATAAAAATGTTCATCACCTTATCTTGTGTGTAAGTCAGTGTTGTTGTGTTCTTGTAAAATATTATTAAATACAGACTGTGATGGTATAGTAAGGATACCAGTACTCTTAAGGAGATCTCTTAGTGTGTCCCTAGATCGTAAATTATAAATAAACGTATGGCCCTTTTTCGTAATACAAATAAAGCTTCAATATCTGCCCCTCTGCCTCATAGCAGAATTCCATAGGACAGGATGCTATGGAAGTAGCTAATATAAACCAGTCTAGCCATTTCTATATGCAACTGAACTGCGCTTAGCAGCGGCGGTGTTGGTATGGGTTCCCCATTGCTCCTCATCTAGTGTCATCTCAAGAAATACAGTCAATTTCATAGGGTGTATTAACTCCCGGTTGAAAATAATATTTTTATTCACCCTCTTTGCTTTAGGAAGGATAAATTCTAAACTATTTTTTTTGCATTTTATATTGAACTAACGGTCCGCCTCGGCTTTGCCCGTGGTATGTATAACTATATAGGTATGTATAACCCATAGCTTTCCTCAATATATTGGCTATCGAACACTGAAAGCATTTTTCAAATCAGACCATTAGCTCGTAAGATAAGTGCGTTCAAACAAACAAACTCTTCAGGTTTATAATATTAGTATAGATTATTGGTTGTAGACCAATTAGATATGTGTAAGAGCTAAGTTTACTTCGCCAACATTGAACATGGAACCTGCTTTTTTGAAAGTGGCTTAAATTAGGCAATTACAGCGTCTTATACTAGACAATAATATTCGATACGATACGACTATAAGATACATCTCAACCTACATAATTATGGTGAGTTTTTGTATATTGCTATTTCTTTGTTTTGTATTGTGTATTTCCCACAAACCAAAAGGTTAACTAAGCGCTCACAAGACTAAAAACGGTAAAAAGTACCTATATACCACATCACTAAGAAAGAGTGTCTTGGCAAAGCAACGTTTCCCGGTTAAGCTAGGTAGTACATTTTATAAATTCCGCTACTTAGTTCAGAATATTTTATTTAACATTCTTATAACAAAAACAATTAATATTATAATAAATAAAACAAAGATTATAAAAAAAAAATATTTTTATAATTTTAGTCGTAGGACAAAGTGAATAAGAACAAAATTTGACATATATTTTATAAGAAAACTAATATATTATAATGATTTTTGACATGATTATTGAAAATTTGGAGAAAATAAAAATTATAAAGACATGTCCAATATTAAGATCGTTCCATCACATTAAGAAGATCATATATGTAATATAATGTAAGTTAGATGTGTGAGTAGCAGCGGACAGCGGGCAGCGCTAGTGTGGGGCGGAGCGCTCGCGGAACACGAGTGGGATGCCGCCGACCACGCTCTGCACGATGCCGCCGGTGGGGTTGATCACGGGGTGGCGCGGCGCGCCCGGCGCCGGGCTCACGTCGAACTTGGACAGCACGGCCGCCAGCCCCGCCAGCGACTGCATCAGCCCCAGCCGCTCGCCTGCAACCACGTGCCGCAATTACCATATTACCCTTCTAACGCTCCTCACACTCTTAATCTACTATCCTAACCAATATAACCAACAATATTAATTTGTTATTTTTTATTAAAAAAAAAATGGTTGCCTGTAAAGTCGGTTTTATGGGCGAAGATTTTACGTGACAACGCCAAGAACGCTCGAGAAAGACAGAGACAGAGACACAAGCACGCGCCGATTCAAAGCGCCTAATTCTCTTGTGCTGCGCGCGCGGCGGACCGATCATAGTTCGGTGACTCATCGTAACGTTACCAGGCGTTACACTTTTTCATGAGAGACTCCGAGCCGCAGCCTAATTTAAGACGTTGTCACGTCAAAAATTTTAAGATGCGTTCGGTGTCCATTAATTTTTTTTGTTTACGAAATATTCTTTCGATTCTCCTGCCAAATATCATATATTCACTCTTTCTGTTGCAGTCGGGTAAAAATTCATATGAAATATTAGCAAACTTACCGACACAAGCTCGAGGCCCCTCTCCAAAAGGCAGGTAGACAAATTTGTTGTTGGGGTCAGCAAGCTCAGGATCGAAGCGTTCAGGTCGGAACTCTTCAGGTTCAGGAAAGTACTTCGGGTCGTTCTGCAGGGCCTGCACGGGAATCATCACCACAACGCCCTCGTCAATTGAAAAGTTCAAGTCTTCAAAAGTATATTTTCGCACACATTGTCGCGCTAAGAACCCCAGAGATGGTAAAACTCTCATTCCTTCTTTAAATGTCCACTCTAAGTAAGTCATCTCTTTGACAGCTTCATAACACAATTTATTATTGTGTTTTGCCAATACTCGATCAATTTCTTCTTGCACTTTCACTTGTACGTGCGGATTGTGAGCGAGTTCGTTCAACGTGGTGCTTGTGGCGGAGGACGACGTTTCGAATCCTGCAGCGAAGAAAACAAACATTTGAGACGCCAAAATTTCGTCGTCAATTTCTAGTTTTGCTATTTCTGGTTTGCCTTCTGAATCTCTCCTCTCAATAGATTCCCCGACGATGGTGCCCTTCTTTTTGCATTCAATTAATAAATCTACGAAATCATTCCTAGATGAAGGTTGATAATTTCTTTGCTTAAGAACCTGATGCAGGAGTTGGATAATAGTCTTTTCTATGCTAGCAGATAGTTTAAGATTTTTGAATGTTTCAGGAAATAGTTGCTTAAGAAAAAGCTTAACGATAAATTTGGCATCCTTGTGAAATATTTCTATTCCGAGTTTTCTAAATTCGGAGTTTTCGTCTTGCAAAGAATCTGCGTCGAGACCGAAACCGCAAGCACCAATGAAGTCAGTGGTGTAGCGCGCCATGAGGTCGCGGGCGTCGAGCGTCTGCCCCTTGGCGGCAAGGGCCAGCACGCGAGCTTGCAGCCGCTCGGCGCGCTCCTCGATGAGCGGGAACATGGCGTACAGCTTAGCGCTGGAGAAAGAGGGCGTGAGGCGCTGCCGCAGCAGCCGCCACATGTCACCGTCCGCGAAGAACAGGTTCTTCTGCAGAGGCTCCATCTTTATTTTGTTATTGCTGAATCCGCGGTGATAAAAGTAGTGAAAGTCTGTGGTAAGGACCCTTTTGATGATATTAGGATCCCTTATAATAAGCTCCGGACGTAACGATCTAAAATAACCTACGACAGGCTCATCTGGGTACTTCCAGTATGCCTCTGTTATTAATTGGGTCATACTTTTGCGCATTAGATAATTGCTTGCATTATTCCCTAGGATTGGAATAGGCCTGTCATGTTTGACCCCCCGCTCTTCCCAATATTTAAAAGTTTTGGTCCCGTAAAAGTATAACGCGATAAGCGCCACAAAAATTAAAGTTACAAAAATCATGTTCTTGTTACGAAGTAGGTACCACTAATAAAGCAGAATTGTGAACACTCGGACGGGTTGACACTTAACCGCGGCCGTGTGTTTGCGCGGCGGCCGGCTCCTGCAACTGAGAGCGGCTTGTCGAACTCCGCCTTATGTAGCACTGAGACTATACTCGCGTTATTAGCTGACAATTGTTATGTATAGTAGATTGCCCAAAACACGCGAATGAGTCATCGTTCAGATATCAACGAAGTAAATACTACAATTATTAGATAACCATCATAAATAATAAATACTATTTAATACCTTCATTGTAAGAGTTCCGTTCCCAAAAGCTAAAACGGGTCCTAAGACTTCAACCTTTTCGACGTCTAACCGTAGGCTGTATTTCATTTACCGTAATAGTTTAGGAAGGTAAACCGTAAAAGGAAAATTTCAGAGATTGATGTGTTTCTGTTGCCGAAATCGAGTCGATTTTAGATGGAGATCGAGTTTAGCATTTAGCAACAAATTCGCTGGGTAACCTTTGTTTTCCAGTCACAGGTCATTCTCTTGCAGAAAATCCACCGACGATCAATTCTGAAATATTATAAAAATCATAGTTTAACAATTGTCACACGAGCTATGTTCGTGTTCAAGCAGAATGAAATTAAGTATTGCATAAACAATTGAAAAATAGTGATATTTTATTTTTCGTGGGCTAACTGGACGTTACAACAAGCATGGTATACAATGACAACACGGCATACAATAAAATATCTACATACACTTAAACGAAATTAGCTTAATTAATTAAAACCGATACACATTCACTGAAGATTTATTAACTTTTTCTATGAAAATAATATTAAACTTAGAGTTGAAGTGTAGCGGTTAAAGGGTTGCCAACATCTGAAAAGAAAATTACTAAATTATTACATTATTATTATTGTAATTAATTTCATCATCCAGTAAGCCCCAGATGTTTTTAATTTCAAAATTTCATCTATCTACACATTTAATAAAACTATAGAAAAGTCGTTTTTGTACATTAAAAAAGATAACTTTCTTAATTTCAATATTTTCCAATATTTTACCAGTGTGTTAAAGGACAACCAATAGTCAAACCAACCAAAAATCCATTTCCAGAATTTTTTGAATATTTGTCATTTTGTTTGTCGGTTTATTTGTTTGGGTTGCACGTAAATTTTACGAAAGCAATGTAGGTAACTTTTATACACAACGGGTGAAACTAACTTTAAGTAACATTTAACTTTTGTTTTAATGCAATCAGTTCCACCAAAAAAGCATTTGTTGAGCAGGCTATTGCACAGTTGTGTGAAAGGCTGCAGGCAAATAAGGAATGTAAATATAAATATGAAGATCATCAGCATACATGTTGTACCGGATACGGAATTAAATAATGCTTGTAATAGAGTATAGAAAATGTGAGAAAAGAAGTGGCGAGAAGACACTGCCCCTGTACTTCTGCACTAAGATATCTCCAGGATGAAATAGACTCATGCTTTGTAATCAGCCGGCGACCGTGCAAGACGCTACGAAACCACTGTGACAGCGAAGCAGATATGTTAATAAAACCCAGCACACTTAAAAATACTCCATACTATATAGCATTATGTTATCTGTGTTCCTAATAACAAATGAATTAGCATTGCTACAATGTCAGAAATGTAAGCTTCTTAACCACACCAATGTGATAACCATATGAAAGAGATCATATTTTCAGTAGTATTATAGTAGTAGTAATATGACCTAAAAAGAATATATCCGACTCACGAAGGATTTATTTAATAAATGTTAGTACCTATACATTGGGTAGAATGATCGCAGCAAAATGTCATCTACATTATGCTATGCATTTATTTAATATAGTATGGTGAATTACAACTAAAAAAATGTTAATTATACAGCAAAAATAGAAGAAAGTAACAATTAAATTAACTAAAAATGTAAAGTATGCGATTTTCCATTAGTGTGTATGTCACATACGCACGCACACAGGCGCAGCCGCTAATAGACGAGCCGCTTTTAGCGAGCTTATTCGAGCGCGGTATTTTCAGCTCAGAGCATACTATGCTCTGCACCCAACTTTGTTTCTTTGTATATATAGTTCTAAGCGTGTTCGATCTTTGTATTTAAACAACTTTACTTTTAATATTTATTATCCGGCTTTCAATGAGGAACTGTGCTAAGGATATTCCTTGACTCGAAAACTAAATTTAAGTATATTTAGTACAAACAAATCTACAACTCTTATACTAGTGTATAGATACTAGACTGCTAAAAAGATAAGTAAATCAATTTAAACATTCAGTTACAATAGGACAAAATTTGAAAGCAGGCTTAGACTTCAAGAATGAAAGTGTTTTATGAACTATGACTTATATGACTTATATTAACTGGGGTCCACTTTGTTGCCAAGTGTACAATTGTGAGCTGTATGCGTGTTGCGAGCAACTCGATATAGAGCAGCGCGTGGCTCGCGCGCGCCAGCCCGCCCACTCTCTCACTCAAATCAAACGCAACAGTTTTCATTCAATAATTTATTTACATCATTAAATAACTGTACAATATTTACATCGAGTTCGGTTTTATCCATCGTTTTTATGTATGAACGTAATATACCCCGTAACCCTAGAAGTTTATCTTCCGCCTTATATTATTAGTGGCCTGGATGGCCGTGGAGTTGTAAAGTGACTGTCACGTAACAACCGTTCGCAGCAAACAAATTGCTGTTAAGATTACGCCGCTACTGTAAACGAGATTCGCAGCGCTGACCCTCGACTCTGCCTGATCGCGCTGCATCTCCATTTCTCCGTCTAAAATATTATAATAATGAAATTATGAATAAGTTAACTATATTTGGTTATCAATTATAACAACATTAATTAAAATACTTATGTGGAAGATCTAACTAACAAAGGAGAGCCCTTTTCTTATCTCACCCTTCACATTCCCATCCTTTCCTTCTTTCCAGTCGTCAATCCTTTCCTCACTATTTATTAACCCCTTAAAAGCAGTCAGCGCATGTAGAGGCACTAGGCACTACTGCGAATGTTCATGGGTGGTAGTGATCACTTACCATCAGGCGAACCACCTGCTCAGTTGGATGCTATGACGTAAAAAAAGATAACAGTGGCGTATTGCATAAAGAACTCAGATAGTGATAAGTTCATATTTGACGACTGATTCATACAGCTATTAATATTTTGTGATAGTATGATATGTTAACTAAATTACGTATTGATTATGATTGTATTTTATCACAAAATCTTAGTTCTACATTTATTTTATGAGTCATGAGAAACTTCTATGGGAAGGTCTCGTTTTAAAATGTGTTTTAAAGCTCTTTCAAATCTTTTCTCCTAAAATATTTACGTGATATATACATAAATATATATTTATTAGCTGTGCCTAGAGGTTTCCCCCACATTAATTTGAGTGAAATAAACTATTTGTACATAACTGTTTATGCGTTTACCTGCTGCTTACCTCCAAGTGTGCGTTGTTTGTTCACCTTTTCTTAGACTTTGTGTGACTTTATGGCATGATTTTGAGACTGAAGATAGTTTGGAGGCAAAACAGTGACACAGGCTTCCTTCCATTGTGGTAAAACATCATTCCCTACCGTCAAAGCCATGAGTACAGATGCAGCAAGTTAACAAAGCTCACCAATAATATCGTACTCCTGATCATCAGCGCCGTCCCGGTACAGATGCACGAAGAGGTCGGCGCTGACGCCGGCGGCGGCGCACGAGTAGCGGCCCGCGTCCGCCGCCGTCAGCTGCGCCAGCGTCAGGCGTGACACCGCGCGCCCCGCCCACCGCTCCGTGTCCAGCGAGATGCCGCCTCGCGAACTCTGTCGTGTGTCAACGTATAATTAATATAATATTATGAAGGGGCATATAAATTTCTGTATGGAATAACGAATTAACTCAAAAACTACGGTTAGAACTCTACCTACAACTTTTCACAGTTTTTTTTTATGTCACAGTCGGCAATGGAGCTGGTGGGACGCCTGATGGTAAGCACTACCACCGCCCATGAACATTAGCAGAGGCATAAGGTCAATGGCAGATCTTACTTCATTTATTCCTTTCGTCAATCCTTGGATTGGAAGGAGAGGACTAGGAAGGGTAAAGAAAAGGACATAGGCCTCCGGCTCCCCCACTCACAGAACGAAACATAGCAGTATGTTATTTTACGCCGGTCCTCTGTTCGGGTGTGGTATTTCCCCTGTGCAAGCTGGACCAATTCGTGCCGAAGCGTGCTCGACTACCACATACAAGTACAAACGTGGTTGGAATATAAAGGATGGGTGTATCGATTTTTACGTTAGTTATGTATTAGTTACGTTTATTGATTGGCTAATTTACTAAATTAATTTTGATGGCAATTTTGTGCACCAAAATAACTTACAGATTATAAAAATATAATTATACAGTCTGCAGGCGAATCCAGAATTGCATTTAATAATAATCTATTAATCTGGTTGTTACTGCAAGAAAATAGTTAACAGAAAATTAATCAAATTCGTCACAATAAATTTATGTTCATCGGGAAATTGTGGTCAATACAAAGTTACATTACATATCATAATTTCTTCAAAAACGTATATTATCTTAATTATTTAAATATGATTTTCGTAGTAACCTGAGGATCGAGCATCTCCCCCTTGTGCGTCCAGCGCAGGCGCAGCGGCGGCAGCGCGGCCACGGCATCTGGCGCGAGGCGCGAGCCGGGCGCGGGCTCGTAGCGCGCCTCGCACGCCAGCCGCGCCGCGCCGCCCAGCGCGCCGCGCGCCACGCTGCCGCCCACCGGCATCACTAACACCTCGGGCAGCGCTGTATCTAAACCAACCCCGCGAATATTAATATAACATTTCCATAATACAATATGATACGAACTCGACAAGATTGTCGGTCAGCCTTCCGGGCGGATTTTGATATTATTAAAATATCTGGATGCATCAGGTATTTATTATTGATCCCCTCATCGTTACTCAATTCAATAGCCAGCAAATTGCGTGATAATACAGATATATGAAATGCGCATTAAAATCGTACCTATTACGGTAAGATTGTAGAATAAGCTGAGTTTAGGTTCCGTATTGATCTGACACTCGTAGCGGCCCGAGTCGCCGAGTCTGAGCCGCTCTATGCGCAGGATGTGCACGCTCGCGTAGGGGTCCCAGTCCTCCTCCGAGGTGAGGATGTCGTCGGCGTCGGGCGCGGCAAGCCCGGGACCCGCATCGCGCGCGCTCGCGCAGGACACGCGCGAGTCCGCCGTGAACACCGCGCCGGCGTGCGTCAGGATCTGCAAGTCGCTTGAGCGGACCCACGACACCTGCAAAATACATACAGTTAAGCATTCATTTTAAATATCAACAAAAACTTAAAAATAAAACCTATCAGTCCTCACATAATTTGAAACACTGACACTGACTACAAAGTGTCTGGCAAGATCCAGAAACTTAGAAGTTAGTGTAGTATAATATCTTATCTGCCTCCATCGCGAGCGAGCAAACTTTTATCTGATAACTTTTCATTTATCTTTCTAATACCTTTAAACGTAGACGTAATCTCGATAGCTAATCTAATACATATCAGACAAAAGTCAATTTTGTAAATAAAAAACATATTCGCAATAGCAGCTTGTGTAATGAGTAAAGTGCGATTCGATTCGCGCCAAAACCAAGTGTTTTCGTGTTTTTTCAAGAACAATTAGTACTTAAATATTGCAATATCATCACATTTTTAATGAGATTGAGTATTGATTATATTCTTTCAAAATGTCTCACTTATAAAGCATTTCAATGCTATAAAACTAAAAATTAAGGATTGAGTTTTTTTTTTGTACAGTACTATGTAAAATTGTAATTTATATAGACCTTTGTTCAAAGCCGCATCTCAACATAATGTAACACGAAACTGACACAGCGTTATTTTTCAAAACAATTAATACAACTGAGTATTAAGTACACCACCGGGCCCCATTACAAAATTGTGGCAATAATGCATTTAAAAAACATTTAAAAATTATATTTAATCAGTTCAATTTTAAAAACCATTTTTAAATTAAAATTGCTGAGGTGGGATCACGGTGGCCGAGAGGCGTTGCTACGGTTTGGCAAAAAGACGCGGGTTCGAATCCCGCCGCAGTTTTTGGATAGAAAGATACTTAGATAACCTACTTTTTTAATGAAAATCAAGGATATATATTACAACACAATTAAAAAAATAATAATAATAAGTTTTGTTAGCAATAACATTAAAAATTAGATGGCTCAAAAGTGAATTTTTATTAATTATTTATTAAACACCGCGGATTAAAAAAAACAATTACAATAAATGAGTATATCAGTTCGTCGGCATTCGACACAAACAATAAACACAAAGTGGTCATTGTGCTATTTCTAATCAGATTAATATTAGATTTATTTTTATATATACTGGCAGTACGTTTTTACTCCCCATACAAGCCATTAATTAAAAATTGCCGAATTGCACCAACCGCTCTCGAGCTCGACGCTGAGCAACAGATTTGGTGATTCATTTTTATTTATATAGATCATATCTTAAGTATGATAAGAAATAATTTGCAATTACATCAGCAACCTAAATATTAACAATCGCAAAATGACTAATATGGCTATAGCACTTTAATAATGGAGCAGCAAACCGGCACAAACGGTTACGCATTAGCGTGGAGCTGGGAGCGCTAGCAGCGCGGTATTTGGGCCACGGCTCCGCGCTACTCTGTTGCGAATTTGTCGTAAACCACTCACGTGTGCTAAAGCATTCATTTTCCTTTACTAGCTTTACATTTAGGTTAAAGCGAAACAGATTTATCTATAAATTTTCATTTTTCCGCTATTTGTCTAGTATTATAACTCACTGTGAAATCTTTCATTTAAAATTAGATTAAATTCATACGTTCTCACTAGTTCTCTTGAGTTTCATTCAGCGTAGTGTCACGATAATAAATCTCATCAATATTGTGCGCAGGGTAACAAATTATAATCACACATCCAGTGGGATGGGAATTGACATAAGATACGAATCCGTTCCGGGTGCGCGCTATTCCCAGAGCGTGTCGATGACCGGTTTGCGTAGGTCTTGGGGTTCCTACGAGCTAAAATTGTCTTCCTAGAAAGTAATAGTATTAATTTTCTAAATTCCGCATGACGATAAAAATAGGCAGTACTCCTTTTATACGTTGAAATACCTAATATATTTGGCTTAACAACTTGCTGAAAATGTAGTTACACTCGCACTCTTTAAAATGATATGATAATGACAAGTAAGATTGGTGTATATAAAGTTCAGTAATGCATGTCGATAGCCCGGAGCCCCGTACTACGCTACGCGGAGGCCGCTGCTCAAGGATGCGGCCGGTTCCGGCGTCACACATCGCGAGCATACCAGCTCGCTCCCACAGTATGCCGCTACCAAGCCGATTCATGCCGCGAATATTTGGCAGCGCATCCGCTAAATTTATACTAGAATTATTTTTACGTTGTCATTTTCATTGCGCAGTTTAATGGTTTTCAATATATTTGTGATTGTTCACACGTTCCACTCCACGTTTGTCAGGCCGCGTCGTTCACAATTAGTGAACATATTGAGGCATTACTTTGGTGTACGATGAACATGCGAGTAAACTTCCAAACTATTACATGAAAAAAGACCTTGTAAAATATCAATCATCAGATAGAACGTAATTCGTGTTAATCAAACATTAAGTTAACTTCACTTTAACGGTTCCGAGGCGATGATGAACGCATGTAGTCTGGTGATAACGGATATGTGTTACCTGTATTAGGTTTCTATCTCAATATATTATTAAATTTCAAATGCGGTGTCATATTATATGATTTCAAATGAAACCTGGAAATACGGTGAAAGGTCACGAAGTGTAGTCAATCTGCTAAATTTAACATCAGAATATTCATAGAAATTCCGGTATATTATGCCAAAATATTCCGATTTTGAACAATCACTGCCTTGTTGGCTGTTGTGAGGTGAGCACGTGACATTGGCATCGTTTTAGTGTCGTGTGGACTGTGGAGCCGGATGGGTAGGTACCTCTGTTAATGTTCCTACTTCTACTTTACATATTTAGGAAATTGATTCGTTCATCTCGGTAACAGGGCTTTTGGGATCTTAAGAAGTCCTGGGGTCCCAATGCATTTGATGATAGTACAACAATGTCCTTCCTTTTAGATATTTTTTCCTTTCCTTATATATAGATACATAGAATATTAAGAAATATCCATTAGAAATAAATACGTTGGTTAGTAAAATCATACTATGCTTATGTTTGTATGTAAATAAAATTATATATCTCCACCATTTCTTATATGCCTTACACACCTGAATATTTCCACTCAAGTAGGTCTCCAAAGACGAAATTGAGTTTTAAAGATCTATTTATAATCATTTCCACCAATGAAAGGAGGCTTTGTTTTCAGCAGAAATACAAAATGTGTTTGACACAGCCGTTAACTTGAAACGCTTCTTATTTTAGATTGGAGCCTCGGCTCGGAGAAACATTCGTGGCAGATACATTGAAGTGGTCTCGAGTCATGCTTATTTGCGATGTATTCCGTATCTACTGACATTCTGAAAATGGTGTGTAGAATAGAACAAAGGATTAAGTTATTTCTTAACTATCATACCACATCACTTTCCGATAATTTATTTTGCCATCAAACGGAGTACCATGTCAGCAAACCCGACCATAATGAAAAATGTTTATGGTCTGACATGAATAACTACAAAACTTTTAATCATTTTTTTATGTCATAGCGGACAACGGAGCTGGTGGTTTGTCTGATGGTAAGCGTGATCGCTTCGCGTGGGTAGTGGTGATCCACTACCCATGAAAATCCGCAATGGTAGTGCCTCTACGAATGCGCTTCCCGCTTTTATGGAGTAAGGGAAAAGGGAAGGATTAAGACTGGAAAGAAGGAATGGATGGACTGTGACGGGTGAGGAAAAGGAAACGGGCCTCCGGCTCCCCCGCTCACCGCACGAAACACAGTGGTATGCCACTATTTCACGCCGGTTTTCTGTGGGGGTGTGGTACTTTTCCGGAGCGAGCTTACCTAATTCGTGCAGAAGCGTGCTCGATTCCCACAATTGAGTAATCATAGAAACATTAATTTTAAAACATGCGTATATTACACCACTGAAGATATCACTTATAAAAATATAGAATAATGAAATAAATTGGAAAAAAAGAGAATATAAGAAAGAAAGAAAGAAACATTTATAACAAGAATGAGAGGGAAAATAGTCACGGCTGACTTGAGGTTGAGAAGTAACAGTAGGGAGGTTTAAGGGCAAAAAGCAATATTCTCGACGACGACGTCGACGATGGAACTCACAGCGCGGTCAGCAAGTCGCAGCACCTTGCAGCGCAGCGCGGCGCTGTCGCCCGCACGGGCTACCAGCGCTGTATGCTGATTCAAGGCAAAGGCCGGCGGTTCCGCGGCGGTCAGCCTCAACGCCGCTCCTCCTCGGGGGCCTGCAAAAATTTTTATCCAATATTATTTACTACTCAAGTGAAAATAAATAAAAAAATGTCCGGCTCTCCAAGTGAATAGTATTTTCGTTTGTTTACTGGTATTTGTTCCGAGTCACAACCGAGCGATTTCATGATGATTGCTGATTTTTGAGTGTACCGATAATTAGTGGCTAGAGAGTGACCTAAGCCCCTTATAACCGCGGTGAAATATTCCCATTGAAAATTTCTTTTGACCACGCGGGCGATATCTCGGGCGACATCCTAGTTATATATAATTCTAGTAAATCTCTAATCCTGCAATTATTTCCATAAACAATAAAACTCCATCTATCGATATTGCACCGAACAACGAAAGGTGTTGAGCTCTCGGAGCTTACCGATATACCTACCTCCAAATTGACGTACTAGATGGCGTTACTTCTTAAGACATAATATTAAATTCATAAACGCGTACAAACACTTACTTTACAAAGTGCTATTTTTACATTATCTATATTCATAATAGACGAAAGATTTGTAATTTGATATCTAACCAATAAACTCAAAAACTTTTGCTTATATGATAACGAGCAACCGAGCTGGTGGTTCGCCTGATGGTAAAAGATAACCACAAGCATTGAACATTGGTACAGTTATTGCCTCCGCAAATGCGTTGTCCGTTTTCCGCTTTCTTTGCATTGGCCAGTATAATAGATGAGGAAGGATACAAACATGCATGTGGGGGACCCCACATAGTAGCATTCACATGCTACTGAAGCACGCCGTTCATCTGTAGGGGTGTGGTATCTTAACCGGTACTAGTTGGCCCATTTCGTGCTCGTCTCCCATATTATAACTATAATTGCGATTTTAAAAAAATATTTCCTCATTTTAAATCGACATCTTTGACATACATACATTTTCGAAGTCGAGTATATAGTATCTAGTACTTATTTCAGACACCTTTAATTTTTCCCTTTTCGTTTATTTTATTAGTTTCAAATAAAGGAAACTGAATACTGATATGAGTTTTAAATCTTTATAATTTTGTTAATATCCATATTAATAGAGGAAAGAAAAATCATATAGGTTTGTTTACAAAATAATATGCGTTTGTTTCTGATAAGAGTTGTCCTGCAACGCCCAGGTGAGAAGTGGCAGCATGAAATGGTATAGACTATAGAGCATACGAGTACAAGTATAAGAGTGCTGTAAGCTGACACATAACTGAATTCGAACTGTAGGTCTCATCATGGTCATTTAGTTATTGATAAAAAGATTACTTCATAAATTAAATGAATCACCTTGATAAGATATAAAAATATTTTGAAGTGTCATTCCAGATTAATGTGATTATTGTGATAATTTTTGTATAAATTTTTTTGGTACTTTTTCCTTAATCGCATTTTTTAAATGAGGAAAACCGTAGGTACCTATGTGTTTGTGTGTGTAAGTATATATGTTTTAGTAGATAATTTAATGATAATATAGAGAACGTATGTCCTTTATTTTGTGAAATCTATATGAAATATAAAAATGCAATCGCCGACTAACTAATAAAAAACAGCATCTTACTAAAAGCATAAGGCAAGTGAACAATTTCGCTAATGTATTTATTATTTTAGTAGTTAGTCTCGGTTAGCGCGCCAAAAACTTCTTAAGGACTCAAAGTAGTTCATATTTTGTATGGAGTGTGTTTTTATCGTACCATAATACGGCTTTCCCTTCCTTTATTTTTAAGTGAAGAGCTAGCAGCTATAATCTGGATAGGATTGTTTCTCGAAACATTTAGAGGATATTCATAAGGAGCATTAACTATGCTATTCGTCAGTCACTCGCAGCATTACATGCATTTGCACCATTTGAGTACAGTTTTAACTCGCAAATATGTAATTTAATCATAATTAGAACGTTAAGATTCGATTCTTTGTTTTGATATGTACTTAATAATAGAACTGATTTGATGTAAACTATAATATTATACAGCGTAAAAGTATACTCATTTATGTAAAAACATTATCTGATAAAGGCCGGACTGTACTTGAATTTACCTTATAATATGAATAAAATTCTTCTAAGCACTATCAAATATCAACATTTTGATAAGATCAATAACAATGCGGAATTTGACGTATTCATTTTGGCAATTGCTGTGTTTTCAGTATGTTTTCAGATGTTTAGATTTTTTTTTTTTGAATTTGACAGTATCCACACATGACAGGTAATCGAAAACATAAAAAGGATAATTTTCATGGCTGACGCTCTCTATTTATCACAGATAAATTATAGATTACACCTCCTAACACATAAGGCTAAGTAAAGACTAGGTGGTATTCTCAAGGGCTGGTGACAATTAATAGAAAGAGTGCTCTTCTATTTGAAATATGTTTTAATAATATAAATAAACATCCAAACGTTTCCGTAACAGCAGATTGTATGCATGTTTAACTAAGCTTGTTTTTTTATACTACCGTTGATTAAGAGAATCATTGCTAATTTTATTTACATATCTGACCTTGACAAATAAAGAGATAACCTATTTCGTGCTCAAAACAAAACATGAAATTCAGAAACAGAGCAACTCCCGAGGAGTCCATTTTATTGCAAAATATCGGATGTGGCGCGAGCGAAGCGGCCTCGCGTTACCATTTCGACACTGCTCACAGAAACACCTCGATATATATAAACTAACCTGCATATTACAGGGAATCGCGGTAGTAGCATATCTATTAGCACATTTCGATATTCTTACAAATTGGGTAAAAGCTCATCCTCTTGCTACGAATTAAACAGAATACTTTAAAGTAGATGTGCTAGTCATTGTAGATTAGTGAATTTATGACTGTATGTACATATTTACTTACTATGCTTCGTAATTATTTTAGTCCAATTAAATAACTAAATAAAACCATAAAACCCATGAAGGTCTCCCCTTGACCACGCTCACTGCAAAGTGATCGAAACGTCAGGTCAATAATATAATGAATAAATCGCGATTAAAATCCGTTTAAAAGTCATTAATTTCTAAATGTATAATACTCGCGTCAAATCAAACACAAGAAAATCCCATGAAGGTTATTAAAGCAATTATAATTACTACTGAAATTTAGTTATCGCCTCTTGATGACGCCTCGTTGATACAAGAGCACACAATTTTCATTTAGCGGTGTGCAATTTCGCACGTATGCATTTCTGATTGTTAATGTGTGCAGTAAGAGGAGCCAGGAGTTAAGAGTTCTGTGTACCGGTCGACATCTCAGGAACTAGTTAAAGGTGAATTATTCTCGAAAACCTAACTGCAGAAGGTACGGAGGGAACATGTAAAATTAAAAAAAAATCCAAGCTTTTGTTTCCAAAATTAGCATCCAAATATCTAAGAACCTTGTTTACCTCCAATACGTAGCCAAAGCTCGGCCAATCAACTGTCAGCTTAAAACGTTTCCGTAACTTCACGAAATAGACACTTTCGATATAAATAAGCGTTATTCTGGAATGTTATTCATTAAGAGAATTGAACGCAAGCTATTTCCGTCTCAGCTGTAATGGGCATTAAATGAAGTTATGGTGTAAATAGAGTCGTTTAAATGGCTGCCAGCCGAGAACTCAAAACAGAAATACAATCAATACACCGAAGAGGATGTTACTATTTATTGTTCTTAAGATAAATTACACCTTTTTTACGTGTTCCATTTATTTGTGTAAAATAAATGTGAACATAGAAGAAGTTTGTAAGATCCGTCTTGCTCCCGTCTACTCTTCACAAAACCCCTTGACTTGTGAACAATGTCGCTCTGATCCAAAAGAATTAGTTAATTTATTTACGAAATTGAGATTCATCACATTGAGATTTACGCATTATATAAGTTTTTATTTAATCTTTTGTTTCTATGAGTAGTCGTACCCCTATCGCGTGTCGTGTTGCGCCCGCGCCTTGTCCCCACGTGCTCTCTGCGGGTGGCATCAAGCTTCCGCCCACTTCTTCCTTTCGCCCAATTGTTACTAATTTACGCTTCAGACCCCTCCTCACCTCCTCACACATTGATTTGCTTAATTATCATGCAAATGACTACAAAATTAAACACCCGCTGACGTGTTGCAATCAAACATCCTTTGTTGTGAATCGGCAAGTCCTTTGCTCCATTTGGACTGAAAGCTGCTAAACAGCTGCCGTGTATTTGTCATGTGGAATTTTACAATTAACGCCTCGTGTTGAATGAATTTAATTGTAGCTTTGAATTTAGTAGATGAATCACGAAGGGTTCGGCTTATTTTCAATTAATTGCTTCTTTGCTTTTTCTTAATATTATTATTTTTACCAAAAAATAGATGTAAGTTTCTTAAGATCTCAAGATTCCAAACGAATTTAAAATTATAATTATTTATTTTATTATCATGACCCTTTATTGCTTTACAATCTAGGTAGCCCCAAGATACTTAATTCCGTCAAAGGTATTTACGCGATTCAGAGTTAAATATAAAAATTAGAAACGAACAATGAATCCGCGAACTTGCACAACTCTGCCGAGATAAAAGGAATCAATTAAAACTGTTTACATACGCGGCGCGGTCGGACGGCGAGAGGCGAGGCAGCTTTCCATCATTTTGAAGAAATAAAGATAAACGCTAACGAAATAACCACATAATCAATATTTTGTCGATTGTACAATTCAACTAATGCCACCAATTAACGCCTCGTGGTCTTTTTATACGGTAGGTATATATAAAATCGAGCGGTATTGCGAAATTATAAGACATAAACAGTTTATATTGACCAATGTAAACTGTTTTACAATAATCAGTCACTCGAAATGAAAACGTAATCATACATCTGAAGCATATTTCATCAGCTCTTGTGAGCAATGTGTACCGACCGCAAATCAATCATAGCATCAATACAAGCGAGTAAATGGACTGCCGATGTTTACTCGTGCTCTCAGCACTTGGCATTACGGCTAACTACGCCTTCGCCAACATGTCAATGAATTTCAGAACTGTTTTGTTTCATGGGGCCGCTGACAAATCGTCGAAATCGCAAAAAGCGCGCGTCAGAGATATTTATCGTGTGCCCAAGGACGCCCTGGGCGGAACGAGGTAGCCACATCTGGTGTGCGGGCCGCGTATCTGACTCACTGATTTAAAGGAAGTACACACGTCCCACCTACCGCTCAATAAAAATATTTCCTCCGCGTATAATGTCATTCTCAATTCCAGTGCCAAATGGTTTTGTTTGAACGGATATATATTTATTTTCGCTAAGCGCTCGGACGGAAGTTCCCTCGCGGAGCGGCGCCACGGCCGCGCGCAGCACGTGGTGCTCGCGCTCCACCGGCATGTTTACAGCGAAATAGAAATACGCATTTCGTGACTCAATACACTCACAATGTCCGTTCACTACATATTTTGAAAAGCATTTCTGCACTACTATAATAATATCCCGCTATTTTTAAACTTGTTATTTATTTGTTCCAGCAGGTCTCAAATAAAAACATTTGGCACCGAAAGCGTAAGCTCGTTGACTCGATGAAATAATAAAAATAAAAAACCAATTGCGTTATCTAGATAAGTTCAGTGGGAACAAATTAGGCTACCGTAGAAAATAATTATAAATTGTTTCTTGGCATCTCCCTGCGCGCGCTATTAAAATGAAGACATTTGAAAAGCGCCCCACTTTCGGGATAATTAATGACTTCAAGTGTATGAGTGCGCGTGTCGATCTGTTCTCAGTACCGTGTGTTTGGCGCAGCTCAGCCAGCAAAGAGCGACGGCGGCGGTGTGGGCCGGCAGGCGGCAGCTGCCAATTGTGATTCTACAAATTGTGGTGTTGTTATTTGCCTCGCTTTATATAGATGAATATTACGGTCATTAGCTATTGTTATGCGAAATAAACGCAAAATAAATAGTTTTAAAACTGGTATTATATCTTATTTAAACTGATAAAAATCACTAACCGATTGATTGTATTCTTTTCTGTTTGAAAGGAAATTTTTGTCATTTGGTCCCATTCTAGAATCTGGATTTGAACCTCCGCCCAGCGACGTCGGTGGCCTTTTTTTAGAAAAGAATTACTGTTATCCCGCACAAAGTCGGGTGAAGGCATAATTTCAATAAGTTTAACAAATTCTTTAACTTCTGTTCATACAACCTAGTTCCAATTAGTATTTATTTCACATTCGTCACGTTAAACGATTTCATGTTGCTCATATTTGGCAGTGGGTTCGGCAACGCGGAAAGATTGTAAGATTGAGCGCTGTGAGATTGACGCTCGGCGCTCGCGCAGAAATAGTCCCCACGTGAGATCCACGCGTCGCCCCCGCCCCCGCCGCCGCCCCTCGCAACCCGCAGCCCTGCGGTCACTCGCGGTAATGACAAATATACCACGAGATGATAAATTACACTCTATAATGTGTCCCTACAATTCACGTTATGCAAGTGGGTAACTCTCATTTATATTAAATTATGATTGATTGATATGATTATAATAAATGACAACTTCCTTAGCTGTAAGAGCGGTGGTATTTTGGTTTCATGAAAGTTACGGCAAATTTAGTAAAGATTTTAGTTTGCATCGCCCACGCTCATTGAAATTTAACGCTATCAAAAGTTACTTATTCTAATTATTCTAATACTATCTTTTGCCTGTGACTTCGCTCATGTTAAATCCGGAGTAGTTTAATAAATGTTATAATACATATAAAGCTTCCTCTTGAATCACTTTATCTATTAAAAATAAAAACATCAAAATCCATTGCGTAGCTTTAGGATTTAAGCATACACAAGCATACACAGGGACACAGGGACAGAAAAAGTGACTTTGTTTTATGCTATGTAGTGATTATGCTAATGATTATCAAAAGTTAGCGATTCACTTCGCTAGTTTGAAAGCGATCGCCGCCGTACATGATTATTCACAGAGGTAGTGGGTAATAGTAATAGTAGTAGTAGTAGTAGTAGTAGTAGGCTCTGCGAATACGCTTATAATGAGCGTGGGATAAGGAAAGGATTGACGACTGGAAAGAAGGAATGGCATGGGAATGTTATAAGTACCTACCTAAATTTGATTTTCAGAGAAAATTATTCTCTATGACCTCTCCAAATGAAATTTATGTACTAATAACAAAAAATATACCCTAACACATGTGGTATATCGCCTTAGTTGTGTCCTCGCTCATGCGCATAGAATAAAGTATGGTCGTCAAAGATATCTGATATTATCATTTCTTGATTTCTTCTATGAAAATCCTTGACATCGTATTTCATGACATTACATTTTTTTATCGTCTCCCGGACCATATTCATAAACACTGGCAATGACCGATGATTTGTGCAATATTTTGTTCATTATTTTTTCTTATTATGTTTGAGTTATTTATTACGAGACAAGCTATTACGAAAACTAACCACAAATAATCCTATTTAATGACTGAGTTTCAAAATGTGTTGATCTTTAAATCTTAACGGTTCTCTCCGCATTCAGTACGAATCATAACATTCTTGGGAAGTGCGAAAATGTTTATATTTCTATTTTTAATTTGTTATTCCGTTAATCTCGGAAATGCTTGAAAAGATTAGAGGAAAGAGACTTTATTGTATAAGGATCTCTAAGTATACAGAGATAATAGATAATTTAACATCGTACAAATTTCAACTTTCTAAATGTATTCGCCGTGTCTATTCTCCGCTAAACGGAGTCCATTCCAACTGACTCCGACTTTCCAAGGTGTGTCCGTGCTGATAACTGACCACCCCGAGCTTCTTGGTATCACCTTAACGCCCACTCTGAACTTTGGTTCATACATAGAATCAAAAACCCAAGTTGCCTCAAAAAAGCTTGGTATTCTGGCGAAGGTGATGCAGTATTTCAGCCCGGGACAGTTGCTCAATCTTTACCAAGTACAAGTCCGATCGTGCTTGGAATACTGCTCTCACATCTAGTATGATGCTACCACATACCAGTTGGAGACACTTGAGGCAATAGAGAGGCGTGCCAAGAAGCTCATAAACGACGATGATCTCGTAGGCAAAAGACTCTAGAGCCTCCGTCATCGCCGCAGAGTGGCTAGTTTATCGGTCTTTTATCGGATACACTTAGGAGAGTGCGCTGCGGAACTACACAGCCTAATTCCACCATCCCCATTTTTCCATCGATCGTCGAGGCGCACAGACTCTAGGCACCGCTATTTGGTGGACGTTCCATGTACCCGGACATAGCGGTTCGATTCCACATTCTTTATTCGAACCGCAAGGGATGGGAACATGCTTCCTGAGTCTGTGTTCCCCGACGAGTATAATCTGAAGGTCTTCAAGAGTATAGTGAACAGGTACCTTGTTATTAATGTGACGATATCACTGCAGCTGTTGTAGTTCACAAAATATGTTTGTGTTTGGGGATTTAGGGTGATTTAGGCTTACGATTAAATAAAACTACGAACCCTGGGAAAATTATAGCTACTGATTAATAAATCCTTCTTTACTTTATTGATGGACATTTTTATAATTATCATAGCGGAATTGATAACTGTTATGATAAAGCTATCTTTATTAAATTAAACGGTAATTTGAAATAGGATTGATTAATGCCGATTTGTTGGCGATCACCGAATCTGGTTGCACTAATTCCATGCAAGACTTGGAACTTATTCCGGCGGGATACCACATAGTGTGTTGCGACAAGACTGATGGGCGAAAGCAAGGTTCTTGTGTTCACACCGCTGTACGAGCTGCGACAAGTATGTATACCGTTCGTGTCTATAGACGCTTCTAAGTGTAAGGTTTTAATAAATTTATATGACAAATATAAAATAATTGTTGCTATTTAAATTTAAATATGGCAATTATTGAAAATTAAAAATTTTATGTAATTAATAAATGATAGTATGTGGCATAAACATTTCAGTTTAATCAAATATAATAACCACAGATAATTAAAAATACATATTATACTGATTTGTGTTTTGAATGTACTTTTAATAAATGGGAGGGAATTTTTATTATTTTTCTCTATGGTGTACATACAGCTTTCGAGATAATTCTCAGATATGAACGAGCCTTGTGGGCGAAGGAGCCTGACCACTCCAGCAAGGGAGCGGTCGCACTCCAGGCGCAGACGTGTGAGCACGCGCCCGTGCAGTCGTAGCTGCAGCCGTGATCGGAGTCTCCTCGAGAGGGAAGAAGCTGTAAAGAGTGACCAGGCGCGTCTCCGCCAGCTAGAAAAATATCTCCAGGGGGCTCGGGAGGATCAACGGTATCATCACTGGAGCTGACGTCACAGCAATGAAAGGTACAGGGGTGATAGTCGCAGTAAGATTTCTACTGATTCTCGGGCATCACGTAGTCGTAGTCATTTGTCCGGCGGTCGGGGTGATAGATCAGGTCGCCCTTCATTCAATTCTAGGGAGGTGGTACAAATAATTAAGTCTACAAAGGATATTTTGCCACCAAAGCCAAATCCCCAAAACATAGCAGCTACTAGGGACCTGAATCATAAAAACATAATCCCAGAATTCAATCCTTCGGAGAAGAATCAACATATCGACATATGGCTACGAAGTAAATGAATGTGCTAAGATTTATGGTTGGGATGAGATAACGACAGTACACTTCGCCATGCAGAAGTTAGCGGGGCTAGCAAAAACCTGGTACCAAAGTCTGATTTCTATATTATTTTCATGGGATGATTGGCAAGTCAAATTAACCAATGCTTTTCCCTGTGAACAAAACAACGGGCAGTTGAAGATATGCTTAACGGAGAAGTAGGCCTAAGGAATCGATTGAGATATATTTCTACGAGAAGTTGGCGCTTCTTAATCAATGCGAAATAACGGGCAGGCGAGCCGTCGATTGTATTATTTATGGCATTGGAGATAGGACTATGCGCTCGAGCGCTCTAGCATTGCGTTGTGAAGATCCCGATCAGGTGTAACCATTGCAATCAAGTAGGACATAAGCAAGAATCGTGTCAAGAGATGAACCGGGATCATCAAAGCCTGATCAAGTGGCAAAAACGATGCGTATTTCTAGCGCTAACCCATGCGATAAATTTATAAAGTTAGTTAGTGTGACTGATATACTTATGGAAGCATTCATCGACCTTGGAAGTGACGTAGCACTAATTAGGCAATCGGAGTTTGCACTTCTGGGACTTACTCATAAGCAGGACCCCTCTCCACTGAAGGGATTCGGTAACAATATGGTGTATTCATTAGGGTTAGTTTCAGTTTTATTAAACATCGATGGTGTGGTTGCTACTGTTACATGCAGGGTTGTCGAAGGTAGTTTGTTAGAGAAGCTTATGTTAGTTGGTCAAAGCTATTCTGAGCAACCACACATCATTGTTTATAAGGATAAAGATAGCTTACAATTTTTGCATATTGATTCTGACCCAAGATTCAGGACGAGGAGGTGCATTTGGAAAGAGTAAGTATTGCAACTCATTGTTCAATTCACGGTGCAGTTAGCATCAAAGCAGCAACTAGATCAGCGTATACAGGTAAGGTCGTTTTGGAGAGCAAAATAGTAGGAAAACCGTACGAACAATTTGCAGTATGGGGTGTTTTTTATGAGGTTCAATGAAAAAAAAACTTTGTCATTTCTCGTGCACCCAAAATGTCCAGTGTATACAGACTCAACTATGTAGACACGGTTTCGGAGAATAAGGCGTTAAAATCAGATACGCATACTTTTGATAAAGCCGATTTACATATAGCTTATAGCGATACTTCGCCGCCACGAAAATTGTTTTGCTCGTTTGGCGAGTTTAGGCTGTACCAATGCTACGGAGATGAAAATTGAGCTGAATAGTCAACGACCTGTTGTTTGCAGGCTTTATCGTCTATCTCATTACGCGAGATAAAGTTCGGGTAATGGTTGGCGAAATGTTACAGGCCGGTATCATCAGGGAATCTGTATCAAACTATGCCAGCCCTATTATTCTGGTGCGTAAGAAGGACGAGGTATTGGATAACGATCGATATAAGATTGCTCCAATCGCTGGTTTTGAAGGATTAAAGAATAGACGGAAGACAACGGTTGCCGCTGACCGAATGCGACCGTAGATTCACTTAACATCATTGGAAATCGATGGCAGTGCCGATGAGGAAACTAGTGATGGGTTTTTATCTAATTAAAAATAACGGGCTACTTTTTTTGATTAAGTTTTGTCTAAAATACGTTAAACATTTTATTTTTCTTGTGAAAATAGGTCAATTATGAAGGATTGTAGTGTTATTGATGGTTGTCATTAATGGCTATGAGACAGTTATTTGATGCTATTCAGACGGTTATAGGTCGGTTTCTCGATGGATAGTTGACGGTTAGCTGATAGTTACGTGATGGTTACTAGATGGTTACTAGATGGTTACTAGATGGCTACTAGATGGCTACTAGATAGTTACTAGATGGTTACAAGATGGTTACAAGATGGTTACTAGATGGTTACTAGATGGTTATAAGATGGTAATAAGATGGTTACAAGATGGTTACAAGATGGTTTCAAAATTGATATACGATGGTTACTTTATGGATATATGATGGTTACTAGATGGATGTATAATATTTACTTGATGGATAATTTAGTAGTTACGCAATGATTAAATGTATAGTCTTTCATTGTAAAAGATAATTTCTATCACCTCTTTGCTCTCAAAAGTGATGGAAAGCATTATAAACCGTCAACTCTTAGGTTACCTAGAAGAGAACCAGC
>NC_052105.1:48617-48781 GCF_012273895.1 Zerene cesonia | reverse complement strand
TGTTCTTTCACCCACTCTATTTCTTCTGCATATCAATGACATGCTACAAATTAGTGGCATTCATTGCTATGCAGATGAGATGAGAGATGAGAGATGCCTTCTACTCCGGCCATGTTAACTTCTCGCGGGAACATATCGATGTTGAAGATTGAAACTCTTTTGGA
>NC_052105.1:32413-47617 GCF_012273895.1 Zerene cesonia | reverse complement strand
GCTTTGTGAATGCTCATGGGCAGTGGCGTTGCCTCATGTGACCCACTTGCACGGTTGCCCGCTCTGTTATAAAAAAAATAATAATAATAATAATATTAACAACATTACATAAGTGATAACGAATTGTTGATATATAATAGGTGATAAATATCGCTGTAATCGAAGATTAGACCATAAGTTAATTTATTATTTAATTAATTGCTAAATTTGTGTTTTGACTATCTATGTATTGAACATTTATGCATTGGAAATTAACTGTAATAGTATTAAATTTTATTTTGTTTGTTACTGTCAATGTCATTCATCAAAAACAAACTTTGTAAATCGTTGTACTATATGATAAATTAACTGCTAGCGTGCTTCTGCCTACAAACAGATATACTAAATATCTATGACTGGAGCCTGCGAAATAAACTGCATATTAATATAAGTAAATGCTCTGTAGTCAGTAACACTCGCGCAAATAAAATTTTTCAAAAGCAATATTCGCTCGCCTCAGTTCCTATTCAGCGGGCGACTAAGGTACGTGTATGGGGTGTGCTTTACGCAATCTCAAGTTTTGTGAGCACATTACAGCTATTTGTAAAAAGGCATATAAAAATCTTGGGTTTCATCTACGCCAGACGAAGATTTCACAAATATAGGGACAATAAAAGTACTTTACAATACATTAATACGTAGCCACATGGAGCACGATTCAATTATTTGGACTTCACACGAAGAAAAATATAATATAATGCTAGAGCGTGTCCAAAACAAATTTGTTAGACATCTCTATTTTAAGCTATATGGGGTATACCCCTTTTACCCGCTCATGTATCCTTCATTACTCATTCTGGGTATGGTAGGATACAACGAACTAAGAGTCCGACGGGAGTACTCCATGGTGCTGTATTTTAAAAAGTTACTAGATTTCGCACACGGCTTCGCCCGCGTAGAATTCTCTTATATCGCGCGACATGGTAAGGAGTATATGTAAGGAGTATTTTCGCATTAAAAAGTATGGTTTGTTCTTTCCCACGTTAAATTCCATCTACATACCAAATGTTATATAAATCGATTCAGTGGTTTAGGCATGAAAGCGTGAAAGCGTGACAGACAGACAGATAGACAGGCAGATAGACAGAGTTACTTTCGCATTTATAATATGAGTAGGGATTGCGAGAAGCTGCGCATAATCCGGGAGTACTACAATCTCTCGACCTGTGCGTACCAAACCAGTACGTTAGGAAGCGCCACAAGCCTCCGTTGCTCTCCGTGCCTGTAGCTCGAACTAATTTGCTTGCGAAGTCCTCTCTCGTACGAGCGATACGCACTCTCAACGAGCTCCACGGGAAAGAGGATGTATTTACATGTCCGTTGGGTGAATTCGCAAGAATTCTCGTAAATATTATTAGTTATTAAGTTAGTTGTTCTATTCAATATTATGTTATTAAATAGTTTGTTAGTTTGGAATTTTTTTTAGTATTAGTTTGTTCATAATTAGATTAAGTCAATATCGTATTGCGTTCATCCGGTAATGATATTTGATTTGATTTGATGTTTAAATAAATAAATAAATAAAAAATTGTAGTATGGACTTCGCTGCGATATCTGACCGATGATTCATTGCCGTCAGAGTTGTCTAAGTCAGAGGTCGAATCACGATGCGTTTTGGGCAATCTCCTATCAATAGCAATTGTCAACTGATAATACGAGTGTCTCAATGCTACATAAGACGGAGTTCGGCAAGCCGCTCTCAGTTGCAGGAGCCGGCCGCCGCGCACACACACGCCCGCGGTTAAGTGTCAACCCGTCCGAGTGTTCACGTTTCTGCTTTATTAGTGGTACCTACTTCGTAACAAGAATGATTTTTGTAACTTTAATTTGTGTGGCGCTTATCGCGTTATACTTTTACGGAACCAAAACTTTTAAATATTGGGAAGAGCGGGGGGTCAAACATGACAGGCCTATTCCAATCCTAGGGAATAATGCAAGAAATTATCTAATGTTCAAAAGCATGACCCAAGTAATAACAGAGGTATATTGGAAGTATCCAGATGAGCCTGTCGTAGGTTTTTTTAGATCGTTACGTCCGGAGCTTATTGTAAGGGACCCCAATATTATCAAAAGGATCCTCAACACAGACTTTCAATACTTTTATCGGCGTGGAATCAATCATAAATCAGACATGGAGCCTCTGAATAGGAACCTGTTCTTTACGGGCGGTGACATGTGGCGGCTGCTTCGGCAGCGCCTCACGCCTGCTTTCTCCAGCGCTAAGCTGCACGCCATGTTCCCGCTCATCGAGGAACGCGCCGAGCGGCTGCAAGCTCGCGTGCTGGCCCTCGCCGCCAAGGGGCAGACGCTAGACGCCCGCGACCTCATGGCGCGCTACACCACTGACTTCATTGGTGCTTGCGGTTTCGGTCTCGACGCAGATTCTTTGCAAGACGAAAACTCCGAATTTAGAAAACTCGGAATGAAAATATTTAGTATAGATGCCAAATTTATCTTTAAGCTTTTTCTTAAGCAAACGTTTCCCGAGACATTCAAAAATCTTAAAATATTTGGTCATATTGAAAAGACTGTTATCCAACTTATGAAACAGGTTCTCAAACAGCGAAATTATCAACCGTCTTCTAGGAATGATTTCGTAGATTTATTAATTGAATGCAAAAAGAAGGGCACCATCGTCGGGGAATCTATTGAGAGGAGAGATTCAGAAGGCAAACCAGAAATAGCAAAACTAGAAATCGATGACGAGATTCTGGCGGCTCAAATGTTTGTTTTCTTCGCTGCAGGATTCGAAACGTCGTCCTCCGCCACAAGCACCACCTTGAACGAACTCGCTCACAATCCGCACGTACAAGTGAAAGTGCAAGAAGAAATTGATCGAGTATTGGCAAAACACAATAATAAATTGTGTTATGAAGCTGTCAAAGAGATGACTTACTTAGAGTGGACATTTAAAGAAGGAATGAGAGTTTTACCATCTCTGGGGTTCTTACTGCGAGAGTGTGTCCGTAAATATACTTTTGAAGATTTGAACTTTTCGATTGACGAGGGCGTTTTGGTGATTATTCCCGTGCAGGCCCTGCAGAACGACCCGAAGTACTTTCCTGACCCTGAAGAGTTCCGACCTGAACGCTTCGATCCCGAGCTTGCTGACCCCAACAACAAATTTGTCTACCTGCCTTTTGGAGAGGGGCCTCGAGCTTGTGTCGGTAAGTTTGCTAATATTTCATATGAATTTTTACCCGACTGCAACAGAAGGAGTGAATATATGATATTTGGCATAATACTGAGAAAGTATATGTCTACTTTCTCTATTATATCTTTCGATCAATAAAATATTTCGTAAACACAACAAAATTAATGGACACCTTATCTTATCGTATCTTGGGTGGATACCCAAGATACGATAAGATATCCTCTTATCGTATCTTCTTAAACGTTAGAAGGGTAATATGGTAATTGCGGCACGTGGTTGCAGGCGAGCGGCTGGGGCTGATGCAGTCGCTGGCGGGGCTGGCGGCCGTGCTGTCCAAGTTCGACGTGAGCCCGGCACCGGGCGCGCCGCGTCACCCCGTGATCAACCCCGCCAGCGGCATCGTGCAGAGTGTGGTCGGCGGCATCCCACTCGTGTTCCGCGAGCGCTCCGCCAGACACTAGCGCTGCCCGCTGTCCGCTGCTACTCACACATCTAACTTACATTATATTATATATATGATCTTCTTAATGGGATGCATTATATATCCAAAGCATACTTATATATATAATATTACACAATAGAATTTATCCATAGTTAGGGACGTGTCGGAAAAACTGAAAAATAAATTGTGGAATTGTGAATCTTACAAAGTCCTGGATGCCTATCTCTTAAGATAACATACACTGTTCAATTTATATCTATAAAATAAGCTCCGTCATAAAAAATCACAAAGATACGATATGAATCCTTATCGATTTAAATACGTTTGTTGGCTAGAGCGTTTCATGAATATTTTTTCCTTTTACACCATGCAAATTTAATGAAAACCTTAGCAGGTGTAGCAAAATCAAAATTGGCAATACTCACCGTTCGCGATCTATTTCAATTTGAATGCTTACTGTAATTCCGGAAATTGCAAATGAAATTTCAAGTTTTTCTCCTTTTTTTTTTGTCAATCTGTAACAAGACTTTAAAGCCTAAGATCTTATCCTACTCAAAAAATACTGTTTTTAAAACACAACGATTAATGTGAAAACATACTGTTTACGCAATAATAACGCGAGAAAAACGCTTTTTACTCTGAATGATTCATCATTGTGTTAATAACTTAAATTTTATTATAATTTTGTTTTGAGGTGATTCATTATGATTGTTTCATCTGCAACTATAGTTACATTAAACTCTTTGCCATCAAAAAATATTTTCTAGTTTTTAGTTCAATTTGCAATAAAAGCGGGTTTTTTTAGTTTTTTTAAACTATAATTATTTTTCATTTTTTAGGCTGTGATAAACTCATATTGGGGAATTTATTAATTACTTAGACTTTTTCAAAATCAACCACCCATAATTAATTCCTTCTTTATCGACTGTAAGTCCAAATCTATGCAGAAATTAATTTTTCAATTCATATTCGTTATTTGTACTTTAACTAAGACTTTATGATTGCAAATTTTTTGATCATATTGAATTCCTTCTTTACCGACTACAATTTCAGAGCTTTACTGTTTACAAGTTTTGTTCCGTAAAATAAATAGATTGGAAATTGTGTTCTGATTATTTTGTTGTAATAAAGAAGCCTTTTGTGAATCTCGGTGATCATGTTATATATTATGTAAATATTATATACAGTAATTTGCGTGTATTAGACTCATTTGTACCTACGCATGTACAAAGTATGAACAACGTGAGAATGCAACTACCCTGAAAACGTTTCTGGCTCCGGTGTGCTGTGCCGAGTGCCCGAAAGAAAGAGCAAGTCCTAAACGGCAGGCATGCACAGATCGCGCTCTTGCTTTCTCTTTCTCCCTCTTCTACAAAGGATCTACAAAAAATTTATTAATCCTGGCAAATCCATTATGGGTAATGGGAAACTGTTATTAAATTATTGCATTGTCATCGATCCTTGATACGTATGCAAAGATTCAAATTAATCAGACTTATGGAAATTGATAAAAATGATGTTCAAAGATTCCATTACATACATACATAGATACAGGCCAAGCTAATAAAACCGTGTTAAAAAAGGTTAGGTTAGGAGATTCTACAAATTATAGTGTTATTATTTGCCTCGCTTTATATAGATGAATATTACGGTCATTAGCTATTGTTATGCGAAATAAGCGCAAAATAAATAGTTTTAAAACTAGTATTATATCTTATTTAAACTGATAATCATTTTTATGATGGCTTTTTCCTTGTGTATACGATTTCAAAAATTCTTTGCCACAATGTAGCCTACTGACCTTTTCAAAAACGAAGTAGGTTTTCAGATCGAATTTTTTTTTTGGTTTTATTACCCGATAACTCCGTGGGTTTCCAACCGATTGGTTGCATTCTTTTCTGTTTGAAAGGAATTTTTTGTCATTTGGTCCCATTCTAGAATCTGGATTTGAACCTCCGCCCAGCGACGTCAAAAACAAAATCAAGATACCTAGATACCACAGATTGTGCCAAGATCACCAGCTCTACCCGATCAATATAGTATTTTTAGCCTCATCGATAACTTTATACAAATTAAATCATGTAGTTTTCGTAGTTTGTGTTTTCATAGAATTCTAACGCTTGTTATTATTGTGACGATATCAATTCAGCTGTTGTAGTTCACAAAATATGTTTGTGTTTGGGGATTCAGGGTGATTTAGGTTTACGATTAAATAAAAGTACGAACCCTGGGAAAATTATAGCTACTGATTAATAAATCCTTATGCTGATTACCTTTTTTACTTTATTGATATACATTTTTTATAATTATCATAGCGGAATTGGTAACTGTTATGATAAAGCTATCTTTATTAAATTAAACGTTATTTAAAACCAAACATAAAATAGTGTCCCCTCGTGAGCCATGCGCTGCCCCATCTGCAGATATCGGCGACACACGACGCGTACCATAAAAGCTTTTATGGGAATTCGACGGATGTGTGACCGTTCTTCGCAGCGCACCGCTGCCGGAGCCTCTGACGTCACAACCCATATTCCCCATCTGATCGCCAATTATAGCGAACATTTCCAAGAAATCAAAGCACATCGAAGGGACAATAAAAAAGTTTATGACTTAAACTTAGCCAGATTCGCTTTGTGAGGTTTTTATTACCCTCTAATGACACATTCTGTAATGATTTGACTATACAAAACGAGTGCGAACAAAACCTTACCTGCAAAAGCCGGCAATGCGGCGAGCAAGAGCAGAGATGCACACACGCACATTGTCAATGATTGTACACAGTCGCGCACACACAGATCACTCGGTGGTCACTACACGTACACCGGTCACGGTTATTGACTGATACTAAAGCTATTCTTGGTCCACTAGTCGTCACAGATGCAGCGATCACAGTGTCATTAATACAACTGGTGCAGTTTTTCACACAACTCCCAACTTTAACGAAATAGCGTCCAGCATCTGAAAACAATACAATATGATCAATTTTCTATCGAGTATTCACAATATATCTATACATCGAACTCCAAAAACTATATATCTATAAAAAGTTTATAAAAAAAAATAAAAAAAAGTGACACAGAAATGAGCCGTCGGTTGTCTATCTTATCTAATTCCGGCTAAAATGTGTAACTGCATTCTATTCTTTCTTGTTTTCAGTTTTTTCAGTTTTTGTTTAATTCGGAGAGCTCAAATACTAAATATACTTATATTCTACTCGTTAAGCGAATGCTTTTGGTTTATGGTTTAATACAAGTGTTCACTATTACTGATTAACGCAATCATGAACATGTGACAAAGTTATCTTCTATGAAATGAACTGTAACGAAAAGCAGTCGAAAGTGTGGGAATCGGCAGTATCAGGCTCGGCATCTCATTTGTTTTACTGCCTTCCACATGTGGCCGGCGCGTCTCTGTGCTTACTTATTACCTACCTATTACGTGGAGGACACTCACTTCAGCGGTTATAAATTTACCAAACAATAAAACCATCTCTACGAATTTTTATGTATATTTGATTACTTTTTAAGAACTCATTGATGAAAGAAGACTCTGAAGTGCGTTGTAAAACTGATTTGTGGATTTTTCTAAGAAATTGAACCATACAATCTCAAACTCAAACTCCAAAATTTTTAATGGCGAATAACCCGTTATTTAGTTGATATGGTTTATGACCATAAGCGGGCAAATGAGCTGTTATTTCGCCTGACGGTAAGCGATCAACACCGCCGCGCATGAACATTCGCAGGAGCAGTGCCTCGGCGAATGCGTTGCCCACTTTTAAGGGGTAAGGGACAAGGAAATTATTGACGACTAGAAAAAGAACCAGAAATGAATTTAAATGATTGCTAACAAATTTGAAATTCTCTACAATAATAACATAAGTTAACGACGAAATATCTTGTCGGCGTATGCCTTTAATAAACAAACGCCAAGAATGCGGTATTCCAAAAAAAGAAGGAATATAAACGAATGGAGTGTACTTATTGCAAAATCGAGAATATGGTATCCGTATCGAGGCGGCTTCGGAATGCAGTGCGCGTGCGCATCTGCACGCGGCGCGTGTTCCTCACTTCTCTTGTAAGCTTTACACTTGGCGCTGGCACTCAACTCAATTATTATTGTATCGAGAACAGTATGATGTAACGATGTATTCAATTGCTGTATAGTTTACATGTAGTACATATTGTATATATTACAATAGGTTATAGTTACAAGATTATAATATGAGGAAGGCCCCAGCACGAATTCATTGTATTCCACAAATACTGTATTTCAATCTACATTGTAAATAATAATGTATACTGTATTCTTCATCCTACACTAGCTTTTGCCTGCGGCTGCACATATGTTAAATTCGGAGTAGTTTAATAAATGTAATAAACCTACCTCTTGAATCATTCTATTACAACACAATTCGTTGTGTACTTTTAAAGATCTAAGCATACAACATACAGACGCGGGCGGCGACTTTCTTTATACTATGTAGTGATGATGATCATGTTCGCATAGCACTTTTAAGGGACATATATTTTAATTTATCCAGTGTAATGTCAGATAATCTGCATTATTTTCTATTAACGGTTATTCTCAATAATTACCATAAACATACAAGCAAATTCCAAAGCTTCCGTGTTACCTCAAGCAGCCATTCAATCCTAATGAGAGTTTAAAGTCTCGTTTGTAACCGCCTAGCCCTAAATACACAAAGATAACGACGTAAATCAGGTAAGATTTATGAGATAAGATATCGTGATGTTCTTCTGAAGAACAAAACACTTAACAGCGGTCGTGACACCTGAACCGAACTGATGCTTCACATTCAATGAGTGTTGATACGGAATAACCAAACAAATTTAATTATTTGTCCACCTAAATGTCTCTTTAAGCGAACAGTCGTCAACGTCACAGTATCGAATATACATTTTTTTATAATTCTTAATTATGTTTATATTAGCTTTAATAATACAAGGTGCTGCTGGGGGTGGGTGGTTCAAGTCGGTGGCTTCCACAAATTCAATAAGTTAAAAACTTACGATATAGGCATTGTCACATTAACTTTAATGATAGGTAAGTACTTTAATTTCAGCAAAAGCGTTTCCGATAAAATACATCCCTGCACAGGCCACATGTGATCAAACTTCTGGTTCAGTACAAAAAAAATGTTACCTAACATAAAACGCTGATTCAATAGAATATTTGTTAAGACGTTTTAAGTTAAGTTTGTTTACGCAGACGAATCGCAATAGCTCAGAACATTGATCTCATTTTAATCGCTGTACCTATTACTTTGCCCTCAAAGGTTACAGTCTAAGGTATAAACTCACTGATCTCAAAAGAAGAAGTAAAAGAGTCAAATAAATATGTTACGTTACATTTATTATGTATTTTATAATTAAGTCATACGTATATCATATAAATATATAATTATAATATATAATGTCACTTACAATCATAAAAATGAATGCTGCAATTATATCATTAGCAATAAATAAAGCATGTGTAGTTAAAAGTTCAAAAGGCGATATAAAATATTAAATATACAAGAAATATGCACATAAATTGATACGATTGCGTGGGTGGTACCAATGGGCGCAAGTAATTTGCAATATTTTTTCACGTTTCACTTGAAATTCCGCGTTCTCTGCCTGTCCGTGGATTGACCACTTCCAACGCATCCATAATCTTGCCTTTGATCTCCTCTGGCCCAGCTCCGAGCCGTGATTTACAGCCCGCGTCTCACCTCCCGCTGTTGGCGGCTGACACTCCATCGGCTTTACTACGTATAATCACTATTTGTGAGTTATTGGTGTTTAACGCTTTTTAGTAATAACCGAAATTCCTTTGAAGGAAAAGTAGTCTGAATGTTTTTATTTACCGTTTAGAATCAACACAGCCCGATACTGCTTACACGCACAGCAATACTTTATTTTCCATTATTTAGTAGAAGTGACTTATTTCGGTTAACAAGGAAATCCATCAAACCTAGTGTTTGTTCCTTCTTTCATTTGTACAAGAGTCGGACCACATTAAATGATGAGTGTGGGCTATTTATATCATTGCAGAGTGTGGGTATAGGGCCAGATCTAGGCTGTATATCGTGCGCGGTGTATTTGTGCGCGGCCGCAAATAGCTCGCTCAAAATACCGACCAAAGGTCACAGCGGGTCCTCTCGCACTCCAGGCCTCTCGGTCACAGCACTGCCCGTCAATCACAATAGTCTATCTTGAAATGGACACCGCCCATTTCCTAGAATGTCCCACTGTCATCAGCAGTGTTTAAATATGTTATTGGCAAAAAACAGGAAGATATTATCTAAACATTCGAACGATTTAAAAACAAAAATGCGGAAGAAATTATACTAGATAGAATAATAACTGATAACATATCATAGAATATGTATAATAGTTTACAGGAAGAAATAAGTTTGAGTTTGATCATTAATGATTGTAATATTATAATTGATCATAATGCTTAATATTATGACACACTCTTAATATAATATATTATTGGATGTTGTATCAGTCGGCAAAGAATAAATAACAGAAATAAATAATTGTTTCGAGCTCTCATCATATATAACCCGGATCTATTCAAGTATTAAAAATAGGAAGTTAATTATAACGTGGATCGAAATAAATGTGGAATAATAAATCATAGTTTAGTGCGGCTCACACAGAGATACGGGTCGCGGACAGCTCTCTTGCCTTGAACCCACAATTAGCTGTCATCGCACTAACTTCAGCCAGAACTATTGTGTAACAACATATCAGGTAAATAAAGTTATTTCATTTGATTTCATTTTTTTTATTTTTATTTTTAGCTCAGACTTCCAACCGGTGATTAAACCGGTTTTGATGATTGTTTGCCTATATGAACGCTGGTGGTTCCCGAGTGATCCCGTTTCAATTTTGTTTAGTTCTGACAATTTGAAGCCGGTTTAGTTTTTTGTTAAGAAAATATTATTATGATTATCTCGAGCTATACATGTGATACAAGTTAATTAAACATTTGTTCAAGTATACATAGACGCATAGTCAATGGATTTTTTGGTTTTGTTACTTAAGATGTGATTTCGGCAATGTTCGAACACTTCACCTCACTGAAACGCTCAATGGATAGCAGTCAGTAAACTGATTTTGAGGAGATCATCATCATCATCATCAGCCCATATATGTTCCCACTGCTGGGACACAGGCCTCCTATGAGGGTTCAGGCCATAATCCAGGAGGATTTGAGGAGATAATATTGTTATTTTTTAAATATCATTTGTTTCTTAAGTATTTATATGTATAATAATACATTTATCCCATTTTGGATTAATTAAGTAAGTCTCATAAAAATAAAATAGACAGCAGCAGTTGTTTTTGCTTGAAAAAGCCGATAGTACGCTATATACGGCAGCTAAAAATAACAATGCAAAATCCGCTTTAGATCTGATGTACCTTAAACTTACAATAAAAACGTACAAAAAATCCTCTGAATCTATTCAAAAACACATTTTTTATGATTATCGTATTCAAGATCTGAGGATAAAATGAAACACATGGTTTGCAGTATTGGGAGGTAGGTGACCCCTCGGCCCTCGAGCCGTTCAATGTTAGAGGATATGCAGATATAATTAGCCCATGGTGTTCACATTCCGCGCACGCGTCACGCGTCACGCGACACGCGACACGCGACACGCGAGTGACGTGCAACAGCTGACGCTGTCCCGCTTGTCACGTTGGGTCATACTTGTCTATTCACTAATTCATAAAAATAATTTAAAAATATTGGTTCGTATGAACTCCACAGGACATTCATGTTTATCCTTTGGCTTGGCTTTTATTTGTTTGTAGGTGTTCTGCATCGCACACCATGCCATATTATCGTATAAAAAATACGTGATAAGGGTTACCCCTGTGTCTCAGGAGGGTTTGGCGCATAAGCTAGTCTATATATTATAGTATAAAATAAAGCATACGAAAATATTTGATGTATCTCTTGTGGGTACGTAACCCAAAGCCAAACCGTTGCAGTTAATATTTTATTTATTTTTGTACAATAAAATCACCGCAGTCGCCTAATACCTATTTATTCAGTTATAGGTAGTGTAATATTGTTATAAAAGGTTGTTTACATTTCTTATTAAATTTAAAGTCATTTTCTGTTTTAACATATTTTTAAACGTTATCCCCAAAAATCAACGTAGGTGTTCAAATCGTAGCTTATTTTTTATCTTTCTTTTTCGAAACACAGTCGGTCATTCAAAGTTTAGCTAAAGGATAATATTATTAACTCAATAACTATTTTTCTTGACTAGCATAGCAAAGTAGTCTAAAAATTATTTAATTATTAAGTTGTTATAAAAACAACTAATGCATGAAATCGTTTTCTGATCAAGAATACCTATTGAATTAGAAATTTCAAATAGACAATACGAAGGTACCTAGATAGCAAATACCCGAAACAATTTGTGTAATAGAAAACAGTATTATAAGAACGATAACCATTATCTTTTAAAAAAATACAAACGATTCCTATTATTGTTATGTTGTATTATACAATTTATATTCAACCACAGCCTCATATATACCAATAAGAACGAACCTTGACGATCGATTTCCATCAATATTTATCAGCACGGCGCGTCACCCTCTCGCGTCCCTTCGTGCGCGCGCGCGTTTCTCCCAAGTCCCGCGCCACACTAGTAACTACGCACTAACGGCACACCGCGCACCGCACGTGCGATCCACGGCCACGGCTCAACTGAACACGCACTGGCGTGTAGCTGCCAGCCCGAGGCCCGGAACCCTACCGCTGCCGTAGGTTTCAAACCCGGGGAAGCTCCTGCTAGCGCATTGTTTGCGGCCCACGTGTGCGCATACGCCTGCAGTGTTTGTTTGCGCAGCGTCGTTGGGGTGGCCATGCGGGCGCCGTTTGATACGCACTCGCCTCTCACCGCCTCGCCGAGTCGCCGACACTATCACAACAATGAAAACATAACCTAAGCTCCAGGATACAAAATAATAAACATTCAACAATATTGTGATGTGTCAAACTTAAGCTCAATGAAATTTATATCCCCAATACTAATTACAAGTATAATAGGTAATAATATATAAAGCTAAAGAGTTTATTCGTTTATTTTTATGTACACGCTAATCTCAGGAATTTCTTTATCGTATAAACACCACTACAGAGCTGTATACAAATATCATGGAAATACTTATTTGGGCACATTCCTAAATACTTAGTGCATAGTATCTAAGATATATGCTAGCTTAAACCTAACTAAAATTTGTGCATACCTTAAGATCTAACACTATTTTTTACTCAAAACTCAAACTGAAACTAAGTCACAAATTAAAAAAAAAATATTAATTTATTCAAGCAGTCTTCGTTTTGAAACGCATTTGAATCGTCATAATACAGATGTAGTTGCGTCTCTTAAAGCCATTTGTTACAACAGTTACAATAAGTAATTCAGCTGTAGACTAGTTTGATATTATGTGTAAAAGAGCTTTGTTTACTTCATCAAGATTTGGGTCGTGTCTACTCACATCGCATTGAATATAAATGGTTAGTATCGTCTGCAAGCAGAACTATTTCACTGATATCTTGCAAAATAATAAAGAAGATCATTGATATATATGATATACTAAGAACAAAAAGGGACCCAAAATAGATCCCACCACACCAACCGACATATTGCTAGAACTTTCTCCATTAACAATAATGGTCTTTTTAATTTTTAGTTTTATAGCATTGAAATGCTTTATAAATGAGAGATTTTGAAAGAATAGAAAATGGTCTCTCTCATTAATGGTCTTTATTCAATAAATAATAAATAAATGTGGTTAAGCAACAGTTGGCCCCGCCACAAGTTGGACGTATGAACAATTCTCATGTTTGTCAACTTAACAATTGTGTCTCAATTAGTTGGTTGGTGGATTAGACTGCTTAATATTTATGATCAATGTATTCGAACACTACGTAACACAGTCGAACCCAAACAACGAAACTGTCATGGGTTATTTCTGTGATATCGAAAAATTATTATCGTTAATGTAGCTAGAAACTGTTTTGTGTGTATACTAAATGATTTAGCTAAAAATAAAGTTATGATTTAGAAAAGCAGAACTTGCCTTTTTCCGTATTGTTTTTTTTTTTTGGCTTGGTCAGTACTTCATGTTGAATTTAATTGTTTTTATTTGATTGAATTTTAGTAGACGTATAATTGCACAAACTGAGTGGTTGTAACCCCTTAGACTAAAAGGAATTACATCATGTCGGGTACAGTAAACGAGTTAATTGCTAGATATGAATTACATTAATTTACTGTATGTATTTTTTACAATAATTTATTTACAATAATAAATTACTTTACAATAATAAATTACATTAATACAAAATAAAAAAATGAATTTTCGTATTTTATTATTGTGGGAGTCGAGCACGCTTCGGCACGAATTGGGCCAGCTCGCGCCGGGGAAGTATAACACCCCCACAGAAAACCGGCGTGAAATAGTGGCATGCCACTGTGTTTCGTAAGGTGAGTGGGGGAGCCGGAGGCCCGTTTCCTTTTCCTCACCCGTCCTAGTCCCTTCCTTCTTTCCATTCGTTAATCCTTTCCTTTTCCCTTACCCAATAAAAGCGGGCAGCGCATTCACAGAGGTACTACTTTTGCGAATGTTTATGGGCGGTGGTGATCACTTACCATCAGGCGAAACCCCAGCTCAGCTGCCCGCTATGACATAAAAAAAAAAGAATTAAAATCGGGGAGTGAAAGAAATATAATTGATTAATCATGTTTGAACTCTCTCTGGTTCTTACCTTTTTTTCCATTGGGTACCGCATCCTCAAAAATATGGAATAAGGCTATCAAATGGGTTAGTATTATTTATGATAGATACTACATAATTATGATTCATAGCCGTCAAGTTCAAGAGTTTTCCAAGTCAGAGGTGGAGTCACGATGCGTTTTGGGCAATCTCCTACCAATAGCAATTGTCAGCTGATAACGCGAGTGTAGTCTCAGTGCTACATAAGGCTGAGTTTAGCAAGCCGCTCTCAGTTGCAGGAGCCGGCCGCTGCGCAAACACACGGCCGCGGTTAAGTGTCAACCCGCCCGAGTGTTCACAATTCTGCTTTATTAGTGGTACCTACTTCGTAACAAGAACATGATTTTTGTAACTTTAATTTGTGTGGCGCTTATCGCGTTATACTTTTACGGGACCAAAACTTTTAAATATTGGGAAGAGCGGGGAGTCAAACATGCCAGGCCTATTCCAATCCTAGGGAATAATGCAAGGAATTATCTAATGCGCAAAAGTATGACCCAAGTAATAACAGAGGTATATTGGAAGTATCCAGATGAGCCCGTCGTAGGTTTTTTTAGATCGTTACGTCCAGAGCTTATTGTAAGGGACCCCAATATTATCAAAAGGATCCTCAACACAGACTTTCAATACTTTTATCAGCGTGGACTCAATCACAAAGCAGACATGGAGCCTCTGAATAGGAACCTGTTCTTTACGGGCGGTGACATGTGGCGGCTGCTGCGGCAGCGCCTCACGCCCTCCTT
>NC_052105.1:25631-31413 GCF_012273895.1 Zerene cesonia | reverse complement strand
GACCTCATGGCGCGCTACACCACTGACTTCATTGGTGCTTGCGGTTTCGGTCTCGACGCAGATTCTTTGCAAGACGAAGACTCCGAATTTAGAAAACTCGGAATGGAAATATTTCGTATAGATGCCAAATTTATCTTTAAGCTTTTTCTTAAGCAGCTGTTTCCCGAGACATTCAAAAACCTTAAAATGTTTGGTCATATTGAAAAGACTGTTATCCAACTTCTGAAACAGGTTCTCAAACAGCGAAATTATCAACCGTCTTCTAGGAATGATTTCGTAGATTTATTAATTGAATGCAAAAAGAAGGGCACCATCGTCGGGGAATCTATTGAGAGGAGAGATGCAGAAGGCAAACCAGAAATAGCAAAACTAGAAATTGATGACGAGATTTTGGCGGCTCAAATGTTTGTTTTCTTCGCTGCAGGATTCGAAACGTCGTCCTCCGCCACAAGCACCACGTTGAACGAACTCGCTCACAATCCGCACGTACAAGTGAAAGTACAAGAAGAAATTGATCGAGTATTGGCAAAACACAATAATAAATTGTGTTATGAAGCTGTCAAAGAGATGACTTACTTAGAGTGGACATTTAAAGAAGGAATGAGAGTTTTACCATCCCTGGGGTTCTTAACGCGAGAGTGTGTCCGAAAATACACTTTTGAAGATTTGAACTTTTCAATTGACGAGGGCGTTTTGGTGATGATTCCCGTGCAGGCCCTGCAGAACGACCCGAGTTACTTTCCTGACCCTGAAGAGTTCCGACCTGAACGCTTCGATCCTGAGCTTGCTGACCCCAACAACAAATTTGTCTACCTGCCTTTTGGAGAAGGGCCTCGAGCTTGTGTCGGTAAGTTTGCTAATATTTCATAAGAATTTTTAATCCTACAGCAACAGAAGGAGTGAATATATGATATTTGGCATAATACTTACTCAATATAATACATAATCTTTCGATCAGTAAATATTTCGTAAACACAACAAAATTAATGGACACCGAATGTATCTTCTTAAACGTTAGAAGGATAATATGGTAATTGCGGCACGTGGTTGCAGGCGAGCGGCTGGGGCTGATGCAGTCGCTGGCGGGGCTGGCGGCCGTGCTGTCCAAGTTCGACGTGAGCCCGGCGCCGGGCGCGCCGCGCCACCCCGTGCTCAACCCCGCCGGCGGCATCGTGCAGAGCGTGGTCGGAGGCATCCCACTCGTGTTCCGCGAGCGCTCCGCCCCACACTAGCGCTGCCCGCTGTCCGCTGCTACTCACACATCTAACTTTCATTGTATTACATATATAATCTTCTTAATGCGATGGAACGATCTTAATATTGGACATTTCTTTATAATTTTTATTTTCTCAAGATTTTCAATAAACATGTCAAAAATCATTACAGATTAGTTTTCTTATATTTTATTTGTACTAATTTGCTAAAGCTGAGGAGATTGTTTAAGCGCGATAATAATATACATATATATTGAAATAAGCGATTATAAGGATTTATCCATAGATACGTGTCGGAAAAACTGAAAAATTTATTGTAGAATTGTGTATCTTACAAAGTCCTAGATGGCATATGCCTATCGCTTAAGAATATGTTGTTCATTTTATATCTATAAAATAAGCTCAATCCTTAAAAAATCACAAAGATACGATATGAATCCTTATGGTTTTAAATACTTTAGTTGGCTAGAGCGTTCATGATTTTTTTTTCATTTTACATCATGCAAATTAAATGAAAACCTTAGCAGGTGTAGCTAAATGAAAATTGGCAATACTCACCGTTCGCAATCTATTTAAATTTGAATGCTTAGTGTAATTCCAAAAATTTATAACCTATTTACTAATAACCTTTTAAACCTATCCTATTCTAAAAATACTACGAATTTTAATGTTTTAAAAAAGAAAGATTAATGTGAAAACATACTGTTCACGCAATAATAACGCGAGAAAAGCATTTCGCTCGCATTCTCTAAGCTCAGGAATAATGAAGCTTTGTACTCGTGAAATATTTTTTGTAAAAGAGCAGATTTTGGTTCAAATCGTAACAAAGAGAAATCTTTACGTCTGTCGTTATAGTGTTTCTAATACTAGCTAGTGCCTGCGACTTCGTTCCCGTTAACTGTAAACATGTGCAACTAGGGGATTTCAATTTAATTAAAAAAAAAGGTTAAAGGTGTAGATTAAAGGTGTATATTACTTTTCTTCCCGAAATTCCACAGCAGAACTCAAAAGTACACTGAATCAACAATTAATTGCAAATAAATAAAAAATAAAAAACTCTTTATTTATAATTTATATTAGAGCAAATAGTCAGGTCAACACCAGTGGCTTTAAAGTTTATTCATGTGCTCTTGTGACTTGCAAATCAGGTAGTCACAAGAAAGTGTGTGCGCTTAAACTGAAAGGGAAATTATTGGAGATGAGAGAGCATGCACAATATGAACGCAGTCTCACCAGCACCACACCAGTGAGGAATATCATTGGAAATCAGTCCTAAATTGTTACTGATTTCACTGAGTAAAGGTACTCCAAAGTTATATTATTTTATAATCTTGCAGTAAAATTAGTGATTTATTTCATTCCAACATTTTCCAGATCTCAATTATTACAAGTCGACAGAAAATGCCCATCAAACTGAACAACTTTTGCTAAAACAGCATTTTTATTTATGCTATAATATACCTGGGCTCTTGGAGTTCCACATGGGCAGTTCCAAATCTTCGATTTTTATAGTGAATAGAAAATGCTCATCAGACTAAACAATTCTTGCAAAGACGTTATTTCTATACATGTTATAGAGTAGCTGGGCTCTTGGTGTATACCACTCGGAAGGATCTGAGCGAAACACTGTTGGAACATTTTCCAACGATTTATTCTTCCTGATTTGCACTATGTACAGTGTAAATCGTATAAATATCCTACTTCCTACTAATATTATAAATGCAAAAGTTTGTAAGGATGTGTGTGTGTTTGTTGCTCTTTCACGAAAAACTACTGAACCGATTGCAATGAAATTTGGCGTACAACGTAGATAGCTGAACAACTGGAATGACATACAGGCAACTTTTTATCCTGATATTCCTACGGGTTACGGACTAACGCGAGTGAAACCGCGGGGCGCAGCTAGTATGTAAATAAAGTTTACTTTTACTACACTATTTTAAAACACCGACTAATGAACACTATATTTTGTTAGTTTCTGGATTTACTGGATACTGAATACTGACGACTAACACTTTGTACAAGATAGTTTATACATATATTATTGAGGCTTTACTAGCGTGCTCTAGTTTCGCATAGAAGAGAGCAGCGCCGTCTGGCGACAGTGATCGAAATTCTAACACTTGGAGTTTCAGTTTGGGTGTTTCAGATCTTCAAATTAATACTGCCAGCAGAAAATGCTCAACACGTGTAACAATTTAAAAAAAAACGAAGCGTGCACGACTTCCACATTACTACACAAGTAGTATAGTCAGTAATAGAATGGTGATTTTTAAGACTTGGATTCACCTTGGGTTGGTTTAAGTTAAAATTTCTAGGAATTCGTAATTCTACCTATCAAACCTTTCGTTTTATCGAAAATCTTGGCTAATTTAAATAAACATCAATGTTTTTTCTATAGAAAGGAAAAGATTATTCCGACTTCATGAAAGATACATTTAAAAAATATATTATTAAGCATAATGCATATGCCTTGCAGTAAAGCGTTGCAAGGGCCATAACTATGTGCGAGAGAAGATGCTATCTATGATACTTGGTTACTGATGGATGTCTTATCCTTTATTGTGAATTGCAAGTTAAGGATAGGTGCAAGGTAGATTGATCTGCTTTAGCTACCGAAGATTGTATCTGCGATCTATCTGTGATCATCGATACGATGTTGAAAACAGCCGTTTAAAGGATAGGGTTGCGATATATGATTGCGTATTTATACAACCCCGCAAAGTAGAACTGAAGCGTGTTTTGATTCTTAGAATTTGATGTACTCACCCAGAACCCACGTTACAGATCTTACTTATACAGAATATTCTAGCGATTGTAAGAGACAATTTACAGTTGGAAATATTATCTTGGCATCCACCTATAGTATAATAATGACTTTCCATTACCACAAACAATATAAGTCAGTCAGGCAATAGAATACGCAAAATGAGCGTGCGTTATTGTATTTAGGTAATTATCGCGAAGGTATCGAGGAGTGCAACAGGTTTGTTACACGTAATGGCATAGTGCTGAATGATATCATTTTATGATCCTCTATCTTCTCAAATGTCTTATCAGGAGACCTGCTCCTGGTGAGTCATTTGACCCAATAGTTTTTGAATATGTGCCAGTAGTCTAATCGAATCACAAATTAAGTAAAAATATCGTTACAATATTTCTCACGAACTATTGTCACCGTGGGGCCGGGTCGTTGTGTAATGAAAAACAGAAATATAAACGTAATCGTATATTAAAATAAGTCGGCGGCAAGTGCGCCGCTCTGTACGAACAGGTCCTGGTCGTACAGAGCGGCGCGCGGGGCGCGGGGCGCGCGTCAGGCCGACAGGTCGCCGTGGTCGAACAGGTCCTGGTCGTAGAGCGCGGCGCGCACGGTGCGCCCGCCGAAGTAGCGGCCCTCCAGCGCCGCCGCCGCCGCGCTCGCCTCTGCGGACGCACACGAGTCAGTTCGGCGCACAGGGCCGGTTGTACACTATCCCACTATTATATCCACTATCCAACTCTGCCCGGGTTGACTCGTGATAAACTTTGTCACTTAGAAATAATGAACCTTTCTATTGGTGAAATATTTTTTTAATGGATTCAATAGTTTTTGAGTTCATATACTTTTCATGTACAAATATACCAATCTTTACATAAAGTTAGATTTCAAAGGATCAATGATTACGATAAATACGATTACCCAAAAAAAAAAATCATAAAACACAGCCAATCAAAAGTATTATAAACAGAATAGATACATAAACTCATTTCAATTTTGTCTGATAAATATATCGATCTCGACACTCAAAATGGTTATCGATTTCTGTGATTTTTATACAACTCTATGTTTTCACAAAATAGAGCTGTTAAAAAAATGTGTTGTGTTTCATCGGGAAAATTGGCTCATAAAGATAAACCGTATGTTATTTTATTTTTAATGTTGTTTCATAGAAAGCTACAGTTTACTTCGACATTAGGAAAAGTTAGTTTTGTATTAAATATACTTTTACATATTCCGCATAACGAAACGGCATCTATCATTGGTCACTAATGGATATCGTTTATCCTTGTAAAATGATGTATGTTAAGGATACCGAAGATAGCTCATCTCACCGTCCGGCTCGGCGAACTCGACGAAGATCTTGACGTGCGCGCGCGCCGGGTCGTCGGCCTCGCTCTGGCGCTCGTTGTAGATGACCACGCGCTGCACGCGGCCCCACTTGCCGCACTCGTCGCGGATCTCGTGGTGCAGCGCGTCGTCCACCTCGCGCGGCGACACCATGTTGCGCAGCAGCAGCGTGCGCGACGCGCGCCGCCGCATCAGCCGCTGCATCACCAGGTGCCGCGCCGACTGCCCCGAGATGGACAGAGACTCCTGCTGCTGCAGCGTGTCGGGCGAGCTGTCCAGCAACTTGCGCTGCAGCGCCGCCTGCCCGCCGTCGCCGTCCGCGGGCAGGGGCGCGGGAGCAGGCGCGAGGGCGGGCGGGGGCGCGGGGGCGAGCGGGGGCGCGGGCGCGGGCGCGGCGGGCGCGCCGGGCGCCGCCGGGATCACGACGCCGGGCGGCGGGATGGCAGCCGGCGCGGGC
>NC_052105.1:20872-24631 GCF_012273895.1 Zerene cesonia | reverse complement strand
ACATATAGGCAACTTTTTATCCCGATATTCTTACGGGATAGGGACTTACGCGGGTGAAACCGCGGGGCGCAGCTAGTAAAATATAAGTGCAAAAGTCATAAACCAACAACAGGACAATTATTATGTAGCCAATTAATTTTAATACTGACATTACACTTGAGTTGTACTTATACACAACTATACAACTTTTTTCTTTGATTCTTCTCAGTAGAAGAGATTTTCTGAGAAAGAAGTATTGAAAAAAAAATTCGTAAAGTGTGAAAAGACTCGTGACACTCGGGGTTCTGTTCCAATGAACTTAAGAGCCACTGCAGAAGATTGATCACCCATCCAATTATAACTGTGTGAAACTGTTTTTTATCCATTATTATTATATGTTGTCATAGGAACATCATAAACATATTATCTAAAACTTTTATATAGTTACAGACCGACAATGTTATGTGATTAATAATTGTCAATTATCACTTTGTCTAAGTTTAACATATCATATAAATATTTATCTGCATCTAAACACAATATTAACCAATTTCTGATAAGAAATATTATTAAATGAAACAATATCTAATCTTATAAAACTTCAGACACACTTGAATGTTTAATTTAAAAAAAAAAAATATTCAACCAAAATAAATCTCAATCATGGAGCTCACCATACACATCAACACAAGTCAAAACAATATGTAACGGAATTAAAAATACTAACATCTAATAATTATAATCAAAACCACCACCAGTGGCAATGTGGTATGGTAGGATCAATACAAAAATTGTTAAGCCGATGACCACTGTCAATCCATATTTTTAAAATTCTATCAAATTCATCCACTTCTGCTGTATTTTCTAAGTCAGACAGAACATTGTTGAATTTGGGGTCAATGTCATGAAAACCTCGTAACAATGCTTCTATCCCTGAGCGCACTCTGCAGATATCTGCAGCTGAGCAAACCAAATCTAGATCAATTTGGATAGTAGGATAGAGGCTTATAAAACTTTCCAGCCAATCTTTATTTTTTGTCACCGATGAAATTATAGCAGCCGTTTCCTCCTCATATTGTAAAGCAGAGAAGTTCCATCGCTGCTGTACTCCAAGATTATAAAAAAATGTAAATACATTTTCCCCCACTTTGAACCAATCATGAATTTTCCTTCCTTCTATTAACTTGTGTTTTTCTTTAAAAATTATTAATTCTGTAGAAATAACCTCTAATTGTTGTTTAAGCGCCATCACAGATTACTAATTAGTCCAGAGACTATAAATAATTACGCTTATTACACTCACCAACATTTATTATCTAAATTTCGTATCAATTTTAGAAATTAAAGAGCTTAACACACACTTCTGTGTCCACAGATTAAGAACTAGTTACTACACACTGTCCTAATTTGAGATACTGAATCAGGCTAATGGACATTATGGGTGATTTAGAACTTATATTTAAAATAATAAATTAGCAATCAGACAATACACATACGAATATTTTATTTTTTAATTTTTAGTCTCATAGCATTGAAATGCTTTACAATTGTTTTTTTTTTTGTTTGTCTGCTTATCTGATTTTCTGTCCGTTTTGTCTGTGTGATAATCACACATATATAATATGAAAATGACAATCGACGAAGCGAAAAAAATCTGTAATGCGTGCGGAAAGCTACTTGTGCATATTCCTAATCCTTAGGCACAACTCACAACTCACAAATCACAACGTACCATAACCCACAGTAGGTAATACTCTACGTCATAATATTAATATTATGTTAAAACAAATCTATGTTTACTACAGTAACTAATTAGTAAGCTGTGATACAATGGAAATAACAAATTAACCTGGCTTCGCTCGACCGCGGTTACCAGTATATAAGTGTATAATCTATGGAGGTAACGCTCGGATAATCGCTCTTCAGATCATCATGATACCCATAGCGCCACAGAAAGACATCAAGAGACTTCAAGTTAATACTCAAGCAAGTTCCCAGGTTCTTTTAGCTCGTTGTGAAATTCTGAACAACAGAGCCATGAAAGTAGTCTCGAAAAAAAGGCACTTGTGCCTAGGTCTAACATCAATGTAATCCCTTTATGTGAGTTAGTTTTATTGAGTCCTGGAGAAATCGGCTCGAATAAGTCGAATAAGTCCGTTAATGTATTTAAATGTTTTGCAATTAGTTCATTTTCAAACGAACAGCAAAAAAGGAGGATGTTATCAATTCGACTGTTTATTTTTTGTATTTTTGACGTGACAACGTCTTAAATTAGGTTGCGGCTCGGAGGCACTTATGAAAAAGGTAACGTAATACGAACTATGATCGGTCCGCCGCGCGCGCAGCACTAGAGAATTAGGCGCATTGAATCGGCGCGTGATTGTGTCTCTGTCTCCTGTTCTTTTGTTAAAAATAATTAACGTTATTTTTGTTATTTTGTTATCTTTTATATATTATTGCAACCCATGGACGAAGTTTATGTATTAATTATTACGTCCATGATTTCGTCTACAGCATAGATAATAATAATCATATTATATTAATTCTGCACTAATAGATATTATCGACCTACGGAAGAAACATGTGGAAAACACATATGGAAGCGTCCAATCAAAAAATCCCAGGGACATTGGACAAAGACAAATGGTAATGTCACTTCTCAGTTGTCAATGGTTGTCAAGTGTCATTTGTCAGGGTGATCTTGCGACGTCGTCAAACCGCAAACGGCATTTTCGAGTATTTTGGTTTTGCCTCCTGACTTTCAATTTATAGTTTTGAATATCGATTGTCTTTAATTTCCAACTAATATACGTGTTCCGGATTCCGTTAATAATACCATATAAAATATAAAATATTTAATAACGAGTGTAATAGCAGAGCAATACCTATTGCTATGAAATAAATAATTTTAGATTTATTTGTATAGATGACTATCTACTGAGCTCTGTAATGAGCTACTTTTTGGACACGGCATAAAATATGGAATTGGTAAGTAAATACAATACGCTAAAGGTTGTAAAATCTTTAGCGTATTTTTTTTAATTTCCCACATTTGCATTCCAAAAAGCAACGTAAAACTTATAACCTCCAAACGGTTAGTAAATTAAGTCAATAATAAATATATTATGAAAAAACTAAAAACACATTTTAATAAACAAATAAGACGCATTGGGTTAATAACGACGATGACGGCTTAAATACAGCAATGTCAAATTATCACGTAGCTGGTAATTGTATCAAAAAAGGGGGCGTCCTTAAATTACGTGGGGCATTTTTGAGGATTTTTTGAATTTATATATTTGAAATTTGATTGGAACCTACATCTAAATGATTTTCAATAAAATCATCTGCTTCTTCAACATCACTCTGATCAAGCCACTCCCAAACCGTTGTAGCTTGCACACAGAAGCTCAGTAGCTTGTCTTGTCAGCTCGTGCGTGATGGGCTGCACAATGATGACCACATTTAGTGCAGCATTTCTTCTCTGTAGCATCACATAAACTTGGATAATAAAGTGGTGGTGCACAAGAATGGTGCCTTGCTGCCAGTGATGCCAACACCATCAAGATTCCTCATCTATGGTGTGCATATTCTTGTTAGGCAAACAGAAAAAAATTACTTACCATTGTTTTGGGGTCTGTAACAAATCCATATTGTATAACGAACGCGTTAATCACAAATTGATTTAATATGGAGGCCCAATTCTTTTTCCTCACCCGTCCTAGTCCATTCCTTCTTTCCAGTCGTTAATCCTTTCCTTTTCCCTTACCCCATAAAAGC
>NC_052105.1:16348-19872 GCF_012273895.1 Zerene cesonia | reverse complement strand
AAAAAAATTACTTTTTTTTAGCTTTTACGTGATTTTTTAAGAATTTAATTGATTAATGACTGACTCAAAATGACCTAGGTATACATTTTATTATTAAATTATTATGGCGACTTAATTATTTGTTAAAAAGTTATTATGTTATAGACGATAGTGAGCAGGTCGCTGATGATCTTTGACGTCTTGGTTTGGACAGGAACATAAAGGTGGTGGGCCGGCCGTCGAACATGCCGCAGGCGCAGGCCGTCATCGACGAGATCCAGGAAGAGGCGAAGCAGTACAACCGCATCTACGTGGCCTCCGTGCACCCCGAGCTCACCGAGGACGACATTAAGAAGTGAGCCTCGCCGCCCTATTCAATTTTCAGATATTCCGCAATAAGCTTTGAAAAAACATCGATTAACAAGAGTTTCATGGTTTAAACAATTATTCTTAAAAAGCGAGTATTACTATAACTCGTTTCTCATTCCGATGCCTAAGCCAAGCGCTGGCGAGTATCATCAGAATCCTTTGGGTGGTTTGTGCGTGGTATCCACGCGACGGCCGAGTAGGCGAGTGGGCGAGTGGCGAGTCGGCGTGTACAGGGCGTGTGTGTTGCAGCGTGTTCGAGGCGTTCGGGCCGATCACGTACTGCAAGCTGGCGCACGGCACGTCGGCGCACAAGCACAAGGGCTACGGCTTCATCGAGTACGCCACGCTGCCCGCCGCGCTCGAGGCCATCGCCTCCATGAACCTCTTCGACCTCGGAGGTGAGTCCTTGGCTCGTTCTCGCTCCGGCCCATCGAGCCGGGACGAGAACGATCACAACTAAGAAAACATGTTTTGTAACATTTTTGGAGTTTTCGGTCGTCTACGTACGTAGCGCATGAAAGCACACGCGCCTCTCCTTCTCGGAACTCTCAGTTAGTGTGAAAACATACACACAAGCGTCGAGTCGACGAGAATGTTTTTGTTTTTTTATGACATAGCGGGCAACTGAGCTGGTAGTTCGCCTGATGGTAAGCGATCACCATCGGCCATGAACATTCGCAGAGGTAGTGCCTCTGCGAATGCACGCCCGCTTTTTTGCGGTCAGGGAAAAGGAAACGATTAACGACTGGAAATAAGGAATGGACTGGGACGGGTGAGGAAAAGGAAACGGGCCTCCGGCTCCCCCACTCACCGTGTGATACACAGTGGCATGCCACTATTTCACGCCGGTTTTCTGTTGGGGTGTGGTACTACCCGGTGCGAGCTGGTCCAATTCGTGCCAAACCGTGCTCGAGTCCCACATACAAATATTTGAAATATTTTGTTTTTCAACACTCACCTATCTGGTAGTATACCAGCATTTGGTACATACGATAACTGCTATGGTGCTAAAACATGTAGATTTAAGAATAAAGTACCTTATATGCAAATGTAATATTACGACAATGAAACGTTATGAAAAGAATGAAGTCGAAATGTTTCGCTACAAGCTGTTTAGCACACATAAGTGTCTTCAACAAATCTGCTTCCGATTGGCACTGCGGAAGAAGTAACATGCTCGTTCTACAGCTTGCTTATGTATTCTCCAAGTTCACGACAGATTAAAGTAAGATTTTTAGTTTTGTGGACTGTCCTGAAGTCGGTTGGCAAATAGGAAGTGCTTTCATTATTATCGGCCTATATATGTTCCCACTGCTGGGACAGAGACCTCCTATGAGGGTTTAAGCCATAATCCACCACGCTGGCCAAGTGCGGGTTAGCAGATGACACATGTCATCGAACTTTTGATTCTTGGACATGCAGGTTTCCTCGCGATGTTTTTCTTCACCGTTTTAAGCAGTGGTGATGTTATCTACATGTGTAGATAAATTGAAATATCAATTTATTTTCTGCACGCTCGCCCGGTCTTCCCCGGAACCCCGACTTATCGATCTTGAAGTCCGAGGTTATCATCACTGAGCCGCCACTGTAATCAGAAGGTCCTTTAAATTATCATATTGTCGAACAATTGTCAAAGTCGATGTATTTTTTTAAAACGTAAAATGCTTTCAATATTGGCATGATAATAACTTATGTAATATCTTAAGACAGAAGGTCCTTTAAGTAGAGACTAAAGAGATTAACCGACCTGGTATTACATCTCATCATCTCACAACCTTTTACGGTAGAGAGACTGAGCTGCGAGACTTGGTTTTTTATACAGGATGTTTTTGATGGCATAGATATTGCCTTAAATGTTTAGCAAAAACAATTTGCTAAAAAAATAAAATACCTGCTTTACCGTGAAAAAGTCACAGATCTTATCAAGGTCTGAAGTAGCAAACCTTCGAGGTTTAAAATACATAACTTAAAGTAGACGAGGATGGCCACTTTCGCATCCAGAGTTTTGTATTATTTGCCTCACCCCAGACAGGGAAGCAGTAACTAACTTATTACAGACTGCGCTAATGATATATTATAAATACTTTTCACCCGGCAAGCTACTAGGTTATTGTTGATGCTCCCATGGGCTCAAATCATTCGCCTTTCACGGTCTCAACGCACAGGGCACCGGCGTTTTTGGCACCACAAATCAGGAGACTGGGATGGGATGCGTACGTTCTAACCAAACACCCGTACCTTGAAAAGAGACTATTGCATGCGTGAGCACTTTGCTAACCTTTCGAGATACTTGTCCGACTTTCTTAAAGCTGAGTTGGCACCTGTCAATTCGTGCCTTTTACGGCACCTGTTCTACAGCCGTTGTTTGGAATGCATGGAAGATAGCTATAGTGCACTCTATCCCAAAATAAGGTGATCATTCCTAAAAGGGTATCTTCCTTAGTTTACGAACGAAAATACCTATGAGAAGAAAGCATGTTTAAAAGGCCTGCAACACACTCGCGATGTCCCCGGCGTTGTGGATGCATATGGATGACACTGATCACTTACATTTGATACTTACGATTCTGCTGTTGCCTCTTATGCAAAAAAAAAAGTTATCGTATTATGTTTCAATGTAAGACTATTTTTAGGTTGAGTTTCATTATTAATTCAAAAACATGTCAATCATTTTTTTAATGTTAAATGTAAGAAGATTAATTTTTAGCAACCTTTGATGTTCATACTAGAACGCATACTATGTGAAATCGATTTTGTCAAAACTAGTAATGAAAAACTCATATAGTACAAGGTTGGTTTTATTTATCTCAATCCCTTGAGTGACTTGGAATCGGGAGTGAAGGTAAACCCCGATGGTCCTTTCTGGAACACATTTTGCCGCATAACTTACGTGTACTTTCGCGTGTCGCTCGCAGGACAGTACCTGCGCGTGGGGCGCGCCATAACGCCGCCCAACGCGCTGGCCGGCCCGCCCGCGTCCTCCGCCATGCCCACCGCCGCCGCCGTCGCCGCGGCCGCCGCCACCGCCAAGATCCAGGCCATGGACGCCGTCGCCAGCAACGCCGTCGCGCTCGGCCTCACTAAGCTAAACGCGCTCGGCGTGCCGCCCGCCGCCGCGCTGCCCACGCTGGCCGCCGCGCTGCCCGTCACGCTGCCCGTGGCGCTGCCCGTGGCGC
>NC_052105.1:14232-15348 GCF_012273895.1 Zerene cesonia | reverse complement strand
ATCCAGCTGTCTACGTACCAAATTTCATGGCAATTGGTTCAGTAGTTTTTATGTGAAAGAGTAACAAACATCCATACAAACTTTCGCATTTATAAGATTAATAGGATTTTTATTTGATGTATTTATACATAACATTACAAATATGGTAATATCTACCTACCTAGAAAGACAGATGCGAATCAAATGACTGTTCTTAACTTAATAGCCCTATTTATTGTGTTTTATGTTGAAATAATTTAATAAAATAGTAAGTCAAAACAGACTATATATATATATATATATATATATATATATATATTTATTTGTGTTTTTTACATTTAACTGCTTGATTTACATTAGATTACATGTACCACATAGTGGCTTTTCTCAGCCACCACGCATTTAAGTTTTATTTTTACATTAATTGTAAAACATTCCCTTCTTTTTTTGTCTCCTGGTTTATCTGTAAAATTTCTTGTAAAGTTGAAGGAATGGGGTTGTGCAGTGATAGTTTAATACTGTATAATAATGTATTGGTGTCAGTTTACCCATTAAGTTGACATGCTAACTGAAGCAGACGATTTCTCCATTTTATGGGTTATGGCGTACTTTTTTTTTATTTTATTAATTTTTTTATTTTTTTATTTACCATAAAAAATTAGAGTTGATGGCTGATCATACATACGTCAATAAGTAACTCCCTTGAATCAATTGTCATCATCATCATGTGAAGCTCTACAGCTTCGAGTAGGCTTGGTCTAGTGTAGTATCTTCTTCCAGCTCTCTTGATTTTTGCCTAGTCAACGTCAAAAGTTCTATTTAACGCTATGTAGCAATCAGAGCTTCGGTCTTCTTCAATTTCTACGCCTATCTGGTTTTCAATCGAGCAAACACAAAGGAACCTTGTTATCGTCCATACAACGTCCAGCGTAAACGGCTTAGTATCATTGTCCTAACGACATTCGGCTCCTCGTACGTTTCATAAAGCTCATGAGTATATCGCGTTCTCTAGCATCCATTTTCCAGCCGGCACCATAGATTCGTCTAAGAATTTTCGTTTGAACACCAGCAGGAAATCCTCCTCCTTATTGCTCAGGACTGAATCTATTATACTTCAAATTTTTTTTTTTTTTTTTT
>NC_052105.1:12048-13232 GCF_012273895.1 Zerene cesonia | reverse complement strand
CTAACCTAACCCAAAACCTAACCTAACCCAAAACCTAACCTAACCCAAAACCTAACCTAACCCAAAACCTAACCTAAAATTAAAAAATTATGCCGAAATTATGCCGTATGTAAACAAAGTTTTCAGAATATAAAACACTACCGTGCCCCCAAATAAACATGTTGCTTTCGCCCCCAAACCCCTAAAATAGGGGGAGGAATTGAAATTTGAATTTTTTGAGTTAAGACATGAAAGTTTACACGGAACTGTAGACAGTAACGCGAACTGATCTTCGGACACAACATTATAATTATCACAGAGCAAGCAGTACCCACATCATACCCAAAAAAAAAAAAAAATAATAAAAAATAAAAAATAAAAAAAAAAAAAAAATTGAAATATAATAGATTCAGTCCTGAGCAAAAAGGAGGAGGATTTCCTGCTGGTGTTCAAACGAAAATTCTTAGACGAATCTATGGTGCCGGCTGGAAAATGGACGATAGAGAACGCGATATACTCATGAGCTTTATGAAACGTACGAGGAGCCGAATGTCGTTAGGACAATAATACTAAGCCGTTTACGCTGGACGTTGTATGGACGATAACAAGGTTCCTTTGTGTTTGCTCGATTGAAAACCAGATAGGCGTAGAAATTGAAGAAGACCGAAGCTCTGATTGTTACATAGCATTAAATAGAACTTTTGACGTTGACTAGGCAAAAATCAAGAGAGCTGGAAGAAGATACTACACTAGACCAAGCCTACTCGAAGCTGTAGAGCTTCACATGATGATGATGACAATTGATTCAAGGGAGTTACTTATTGACGTATGTATGATCAGCCATCAACTCTAATTTTTTATGGTAAATAAAAAAATAAAAAAATTAATAAAATAAAAAAAAAGTACGCCATAACCCATAAAATGGAGAAATCGTCTGCTTCAGTTAGCATGTCAACTTAATGGGTAAACTGACACCAATACATTATTATACAGTATTAAACTATCACTGCACAACCCCATTCCTTCAACTTTACAAGAAATTTTACAGATAATCCAGGAGACAAAAAAAGAAGGGAATGTTTTACAAGTAAATGTAAAAATAAAACTTAAATGTGTGGTGGCTGAGAAAAGCCACTGTGTGGTACATGTAATCTAATGTAAATCAAGCAGTTAAATGTAAAAAACACAAATAAATATATATCTAC
>NC_052105.1:8192-11948 GCF_012273895.1 Zerene cesonia | reverse complement strand
ACATATAGGCAACTTTTTATCCCGATATTCTTACGGGATAGGGACTTACGCGGGTGAAACCGCGGGGCGCAGCTAGTAAAATATAAGTGCAAAAGTCATAAACCAACAACAGGACAATTATTATGTAGCCAATTAATTTTAATACTGACATTACACTTGAGTTGTACTTATACACAACTATACAACTTTTTTCTTTGATTCTTCTCAGTAGAAGAGATTTTCTGAGAAAGAAGTATTGAAAAAAAAATTGGTAAAGTGTGAAAAGACTCGTGACACTCGGGGCTCTGTTCCAATGAACTTAAGAGCCACTGCAGAAGATTGATCACCCATCCAATTATAACTGTGTGAAACTGTTTTTTATCCATTATTATTATATGTTGTCATAGGAACATCATAAACATATTATCTAAAACTTTTATATAGTTACAGACCGACAATGTTATGTGATTAATAATTGTCAATTATCACTTTGTCTAAGTTTAACATATCATATAAATATTTATCTGCATCTAAACACAATATTAACCAATTTCTGATAAGAAATATTATTAAATGAAACAATATCTAATCTTATAAAACTTCAGACACACTTGAATGTTTAATTTAAAAAAAAAAAATATTCAACCAAAATAAATCTCAATCATGGAGCTCACCATACACATCAACACAAGTCAAAACAATATGTAACTGAATTAAAAATACTAACATCTAATAATTATAATCAAAACCACCACCAGTGGCAATGTGGTATGGTAGGATCAATACAAAAATTGTTAAGCCGATGACCACTGTCAATCCATATTTTTAAAATTCTATCAAATTCATCCACTTCTGCTGTATTTTCTAAGTCAGACAGAACATTGTTGAATTTGGGGTCAATGTCATGAAAACCTCGTAACAATGCTTCTATCCCTGAGCGCACTCTGCAGATATTTGCAGCTGAGCAAACCAAATCTAGATCAATTCGGATAGTAGGATAGAGGCTTATAAAACTTTCCAGCCAATCTTTATTTTGTGTCACCGATGAAATTATAGCAGCCGTTTCCTCCTCATATTGTAAAGCAGAGAAGTTCCATCGCTGCTGTACTCCAAGATTATAAAAAAATGTAAATACATTTTCCCCCACTTTGAACCAATCATGAATTTTCCTTCCTTCTATTAACTTGTGTTTTTCTTTAAAAATTATTAATTCTGTAGAAATAACCTCTAATTGTTGTTTAAGCGCCATCACAGATTACTAATTAGTCCAGAGACTATAAATAATTACGCTTATTACACTCACCAACATTTATTATCTAAATTCCGTATCAATTTTAGAAATTAAAGAGCTTAACACACACTTCTGTGTCCACAGATTAAGAACTAGTTACTACACACTGTCCTAATTTGAGATACTGAATCAGGCTAATGGACATTATGGATGATTTAGAACTTATATTTAAAATAATAAATTAGCAATCAGACAATACACATACGAATATTTTATTTTTTAATTTTTAGTCTCATAGCATTGAAATGCTTTACAATTGTTTTTTTTTTGTTTGTCTGCTTATCTGATTTTCTGTCCGTTTTGTCTGTGTGATAATCACACATATATAATATGAAAATGACAATCGACGAAGCGAAAAAAATCTGTAATGCGTGCGGAAAGCTACTTGTGCATATTCCTAATCCTTAGGCACAACTCACAACTCACAAATCACAACGTACCATAACCCACAGTAGGTAATACTCTACGTCATAATATTAATATTATGTTAAAACAAATCTATGTTTACTACAGTAACTAATTAGTAAGCTGTGATACTATGGAAATAACAAATTAACCTGGCTTCGCTCGACCGCGGTTACCAGTATATAAGTGTATAATCTATGGAGGTAACGCTCGGATAATCGCTCTTCAGATCATCATGATACCCATAGCGCCACAGAAAGACATCAAGAGACTTCAAGTTAATACTCGAGCAAGTTCCCAGGATCTTTTAGCTCGTTGTGAAATTCTGAACAACAGAGCCATGAAAGTAGTCTCGAAAAAAAGGCACTTGTGCCTAGGTCCAACATCAATGTAATCCCTTTATGTGAGTTAGTTTTATTGAGTCCTGGAGAAATCGGCTCGAATAAGTCGAATAAGTCCGTTAATGTATTTAAATGTTTTGCAATTAGTTCATTTTCAAACAAACAGCAAGAAAAGGAGGATGTTATCAATTCGACTGTTTATTTTTTGTATTTTTGACGTGACAACGTCTTAAATTAGGTTGCGGCTCGGAGGCACTTATGAAAAAGGTAACGTTACGAACTATGATCGGTCCGCCGCGCGCGCAGCACTAGAGAATTAGGCGCATTGAATCGGCGCGTGATTGTGTCTCTGTCTCCTGTTCTTTTGTTAAAAATAATTAACGTTATTTTTGTTATTTTGTTATCTTTTATATATTATTGCAACCCATGGACGAAGTTTATGTATTAATTATTACGTCCTTGATTTAGTCTACAGCATAGATAATAATAATCATATTATATTAATTCTGCACTAATAGATATTATCGACCTACGGAAGAAACATGTGGAAAACACATATGGAAGCGTCCAATCAAAAAATCCCAGGGACATTGGACAAAGACAAATGGTAATGTCACTTCTCAGTTGTCAATGGTTGTCAAGTGTCATTTGTCAGGGTGATCTTGCGTCGTCGTCAAACCGCAAACGGCATTTTCGAGTATTTTGGTTTTGCCTCCTGACTTTCAATTTATAGTTTTGAATATCGATTGTCTTTAATTTCCAACTAATATACGTGTTCCGGATTCCGTTAATAATACCATATAAAATATAAAATATTTAATAACGAGTGTAATAGCAGAGCAATACCTATTGCTATGAAATAAATAATTTTAGATTTATTTGTATAGATGACTATCTACTGAGCTCTGTAATGAGCTACTTTTTGGACACGGCATAAAATATGGAATTGGTAAGTAAATACAATACGCTAATGGTTGTAAAATCTTTAGCGTATTTTTTTTAATTTCCCACATTTGCATTCCAAAAAGCAACGTAAAACTTATAACCTCCAAACGGTTAGTAAATTAAGTCAATAATAAATATATTATGAAAAAACTAAAAACACATTTTAATAAACAAATAAGACGCATTGGGTTAATAACGACGATGACGGCTTAAATACAGCAATGTCAAATTATCACGTAGCTGGTAATTGTATCAAAAAAGGGGGCGTCCTTAAATTACGTGGGGCATTTTTGAGGATTTTTTGAATTTATATATTTGAAATTTGATTGGAACCTACATCTAAATGATTTTCAATAAAATCATCTGCTCCTTCAACATCACTCTGATCAAGCCACTCCCAAACCGTTGTAGCTTGCACACAGAAGCTCAGAAGCTTGTCTTGTCAGCTCGTGCGTGATGGGCTGCACAATGATGACCACATTTAGTGCAGCATTTCTTCTCTGTAGCATCACATAAACTTGGATAATAAAGTGGTGGTGCACAAGAATGGTGCCTTGCTGCCAGTGATGCCAACACCATCAAGATTCCTCATCTATGGTGTGCATATTCTTGTAAGGCAAACAGAAAAAAATTACTTACCATTGTTTTGGGGTCTGTAACAAATCCATATTGTATAACGAACGCGTTGATCACAAATTGATTTAATATGGAGGCCCATTTCTTTTTCCTCACCCGTCCTAGTCCATTCCTTCTTTCCAGTCGTTAATCCTTTCCTTTTCCCTTACCCCATAAAAG
>NC_052105.1:3525-7192 GCF_012273895.1 Zerene cesonia | reverse complement strand
CCCCAACAACAAATTTGTCTACCTGCCTTTTGGAGAGGGGCCTCGAGCTTGTGTCGGTAAGTTTGCTAATATTTCATAAGAATTTTTAACCCTACAGCAACAGAAGGAGTGAATATATGATATTTGGCATAATACTTACTCAATATAATACATAATCTTTCGATCAGTAAATATTTCGTAAACACAACAAAATTAATGGACACCGAATGTATCTTCTTAAACGTTAGAAGGATAATATGGTAATTGCGGCACGTGGTTGCAGGCGAGCGGCTGGGGCTGATGCAGTCGCTGGCGGGGCTGGCGGCCGTGCTGTCCAAGTTCGACGTGAGCCCGGCGCCGGGCGCGCCGCGCCACCCCGTGCTCAACCCCGCCGGCGGCATCGTGCAGAGCGTGGTCGGAGGCATCCCACTCGTGTTCCGCGAGCGCTCCGCCCCACACTAGCGCTGCCCGCTGTCCGCTGCTACTCACACATCTAACTTTCATTGTATTACATATATAATCTTCTTAATGCGATTGCAATGCTTCTTATTTGTACTAATTTGCGGTTGTTTAAGCGCGCTAATAATATACATATATATTGAAATAAGCGATTATAAGGATTTATCCATAGATACGTGTCGGAAAAACTGAAAAATTTATTGTAGAATTGTGTATCTTACAAAGTCCTAGATGGCATATGCCTATCGCTTAAGAATATGTTGTTCATTTTATATCTATAAAATAAGCTCAATCCTTAAAAAATCACAAAGATACGATATGAATCCTTATGGTTTTAAATACTTTAGTTGGCTAGAGCGTTCATGATTTTTTTTTCATTTTACATCATGCAAATTAAATGAAAACCTTAGCAGGTGTAGCTAAATGAAAATTGGCAATACTCACCGTTCGCAATCTATTTAAATTTGAATGCTTAGTGTAATTCCAAAAATTTATAACCTATTTACTAATAACCTTTTAAACCTATCCTATTCTAAAAATACTACGAATTTTAATGTTTTAAAAAAGAAAGATTAATGTGAAAACATACTGTTCACGCAATAATAACGCGAGAAAAGCATTTCGCTCGCATTCTCTAAGCTCAGGAATAATGAAGCTTTGTACTCGTGAAATATTTTTTGTAAAAGAGCAGATTTTGGTTCAAATCGTAACAAAGAGAAATCTTTACGTCTGTCGTTATAGTGTTTCTAATACTAGCTAGTGCCTGCGACTTCGTTCCCGTTAACTGTAAACATGTGCAACTAGGGGATTTCAATTAAATTAAAAAAAAGGTTAAAGGTGTAGAAATATATTACTTTTCTTCCCGAAATTCCACAGCAGAACTGAAAAGTACACTGAATCAACAATTTTTTTATTTTTTATTTATTTGCAATTAGCAAATAAATAAAAAATAAAAAACTCTTTATTTATAATTTATATTAGAGCAAATAGTCAGGTCAACACCAGTGGCTTTAAAGTTTATTCATGTGCTCTTGTGACTTGCAAATCAGGTAGTCACAAGAAAGTGTGTGCGCTTAAACTGAAAGGGAAATTATTGGAGATGAGAGAGCATGCACAATATGAACGCAGTCTCACCAGCACCTCACCAGTGAGGAATATCATGGGAAATCAGTCCTAAATTGTTACTGATTTCACTGAGTAAAGGTACTCCAAACTTATATTATTTTATAATCTTGCAGTTGATTGATTGATTGATCTTGATTTCTTTCATTCCAACATTTTCCAGATCTCAATTATTATAAGTCGATAGAAAATGCCCATCAAACTGAACAACTTTTGCTAAAACAGCATTCTTATTTATGCTATAATATACCTGGGCTCTTGGAGTTCCACATGGGCAGTTCCAAATCTTCGATTTTTATAGTGAATAGAAAATGCTCATCAGACTGAACAATTCTTGCAAAGACGTTATTTCTATACATGTTATAGAGTAGCTGGGCTCTTGGTGTATACCACTCGGAAGGATCTGAGCGAAACACTGTTGAAACACTTTCCAACGATTTATTCTTCCTGATTTGCACTGTGTACAGTGTAAATCGTATAAATATCCTACTTCCTACTAATATTATAAATGCAAAAGTTTGTAAGGATGTGTGTGTGTTTGTTGCTCTTTCACGAAAAACTACTGAACCGATTGCAATGAAATTTGGCGTACAACGTAGATAGCTGAACAACTGGAATGACATACAGGCAACTTTTTATCCTGATATTCCTACGGGTTACGGACTAACGCGAGTGAAACCGCGGGGCGCAGCTAGTATGTAAATAAAGTGTACTTTTACTACACTATTTTAAAACACCGACTAATGAACACTATATTTTGTTAGTTTCTGGATTTACTGGATACTGAATACTGACGACTAACACTTTGTACAAGATAGATACATATATTATTGAGGCTTTACTAGCGTGCTCTAGTTTCGCATAGAAGAGAGCAGCGCCGTCTGGCGACAGTGATCGAAATTCTAACACTTGGAGTTTCAGTTTGGGTGTTTCAGATCTTCAAATTAATACTGCCAGCAGAAAATGCTCATCACGTGTAACAATTTAAAAAAAAACGAAGCGTGCACGACTTCCACATTACTACACAATTAGTATATATAGTCAGTAATAGAATGGTGATTTTTAAGACTTGGATTCACCTTGGGTTGGTTTAAGTTGAAATTTCTAGGAATTCGTAATTCTACCTATCAAACCTTTCGTTTTATCGAAAATCTTGGCTATTTTAAATAAACAGCAATGTTTTTTCTATAGAAAGGAAAAGATTATTCCGACTTCATGAAAGATACATTTAAAAAATATATTATTAAGCATAATGCATATGCCTTGCAGTAAAGCGTTGCAAGGGCCATAACTATGTGCGAGAGAAGATGCTATCTATGATACTTGGTTACTGATGGATAAGTCTTATCCTTTATTGTGAATTGCAAATTAAGGTAGATTGATCTGCTTTAGCTACCGAATATTGTATCTGCGATCTATCTGTGATCATCGATACGATGTTGAAAACAGCCGTTTAAAGGATAGGGTTGCGATATATGATTGCGTATTTATACAACCCCGCAAAGTAGAATTGAAGCGTATGTTTTGATTCTTAGAATTTGATGTACTCACCCGGAACCCACGTTACAGATATTACTTATACAGAATATTCTAGCGATTGTAAGAGACAATTTACAGTTGGGAATATTATCTTGGCATCCACCTATAATATAATAATGACTTCCCATTACCACAAACAATATAACAGTCAGGTAATAGAATACGCAAAATGAGCGTGCGTTATTGTATTTAGGTAATTATCGCGAAGGTATCGAGGAGTGCAACAGGTTTGTTACACGTAATGGCATAGTGCTGAATGATAACATTTTATGATCCTCTATCTTCTCAAATGTCTTATCAGGAGACCTGCTCCTGGTGAGTCATTTGACCCATCAGTTTTTGAATATGTGCCAGTAGTCTAATCGAATCACAAATTAAGTACAAATATCGTTACAATATTTCTCACGAACTATTGTCACAGTGGGGCCGGGCCGTTGTGTAATGAAAAACAGAAATATAAACGTAATCGTATATTAAAATAAGTCGGCGACAAGTGCGCCGCTCTGTACGAACAGGTCCTGGTCGTACAGAGCGGCGCGCGGGGCGCGGGGCGCGCGTCAGGCCGACA
>NC_052105.1:1996-3211 GCF_012273895.1 Zerene cesonia | reverse complement strand
GGTCGTAGAGCGCGGCGCGCACGGTGCGCCCGCCGAAGTAGCGGCCCTCCAGCGCCGCCGCCGCCGCGCTCGCCTCTGTGGACGCACACGAGTTAGTTTGGCGCACAGGGCCGGTTGTACACTCCAAACCAAATCCAACTCTGCCCGGGGTTGACTCGTGATAAACTTTGTCACTTAGAAATAATGAACCTTTCTATTGATGAAATTTTTTTTTTATGGATTCAATAGTTTTTGAGTTCATATATTATTCATATACAAATAAACCAATCTTTACATAAAGTTAGATTTCAAAGGATCAATGATTACGATAAATACGATTACCCAAAAAAAAAATTCATAAAACACAGTCAATCAAAAGTATTATAAACAGAATAGATACATAAACTCATTTTAATTTTGTCTGATAAAGACATCTATATATCGATCTCGACATTCAAAATGGTTATCGAATTCTGTGATTTTTATACAACTCTATGTTTTCACAAAATAGAGCTGTTAAAAAAATGTGTTGTGTTTCATCGGGAAAATTGGCTCATAAAGATAAACCGTATGTTATTTTATTTTTAATGTTGTTTCATAGAAAGCTACAGTTTACTTCGACATTAGGAAAAGTTAGTTTTGTATTAAATATACTTTTACATATTCCGCATAACGAAACGGCATCTATCATTGGTCACTAATGGATATCGTTTATCCTTGTAAAATGATGTATGTTAAGGATACCGAAGATAGCTCATCTCACCGTCCGGCTCGGCGAACTCGACGAAGATCTTGACGTGCGCGCGCGCCGGGTCGTCGGCCTCGCTCTGGCGCTCGTTGTAGATGACCACGCGCTGCACGCGGCCCCACTTGCCGCACTCGTCGCGGATCTCGTGGTGCAGCGCGTCGTCCACCTCGCGCGGCGACACCATGTTGCGCAGCAGCAGCGTGCGCGACGCGCGCCGCCGCATCAGCCGCTGCATCACCAGGTGCCGCGCCGACTGCCCCGAGATGGACAGAGACTCCTGCTGCTGCAGCGTGTCGGGCGAGCTGTCCAGCAACTTGCGCTGCAGCGCCGCCTGCCCGCCGTCGCCGTCCGCGGGCAGGGGCGCGGGAGCAGGCGCGAGGGCGGGCGGGGGCGCGGGGGCGAGCGGGGGCGCGGGCGCGGGCGCGGCGGGCGCGCCGGGCGCCGCCGGGATCACGACGCCGGGCGGCGGGATGGCAGCCGGCGCGGGC
>NC_052105.1:0-1896 GCF_012273895.1 Zerene cesonia | reverse complement strand
CCGCGCCCCGCGCCCCGCCCGCGCCCGCGCACGCTCGGGGCGCGCTGCTCAGATCTTTTCAGCTGTCTGACTCATCGACTCGACCCTTGACGGGGAATCTCCAGGTATCGCTCTCATCATATGGGTTGATGTTGATGATATATATGGGTATGGTCATGCTAAAAGGTTGCTATGGTGTTTATGAAATAATCTATGATCTATATCCATATAGTATGTGAAAGCGTCAGTTACGTCCCTCGACTCGGCAAATTGCAGGACGGATTTTAACGGTCAATGCTCATTTAGAATATAACTGTTACGGCTATTTATCTCAGAAGATGCAGCGACATGAATCGGAATCGCACAAACGAAAACGTTTCGCTTGCGCGACGTCGCGGGTGCGGAGTGTTCTCGCTTTGCATTTAGAAGCATAGAGAAAGACAAGTGACTTCGAGGTGAAGGAGAGGACTCGCCTGCACATGAGCGCGAGCGCTTGCTGGCGCTGCACCTGCGTGCGCTGCGAGGCCATCTGCTGCTGCTGATGCGCCAGCGTCTGCTTCATGAGCACCATCTTGATGCTCTGCTCCATGGCGTACTTCTTGGCGCGCGCCACCGCGTCCGCCTGCTCCGAGCCGAGCCGCGGCAGGGAGCCGCCCAGGATCGCCGGCAGAGTGGAGCCCTTGGCGCCCGGCCCTGTGAGCAGCGCACCCGTTACGTCTCGCTCCACATTAACCACTCCCCTCCCCTCCGCTAATGCGGGTTCCTCCTCTCACCTGTGTACACGTCTCCGACCTGCTTCAGGTCGTACACCGGCGCGCCGAGGAAACCTGAAAATTGTAAAGTGAAGGATTAATCGAAGAAAGCAAACTTATGTTGGGGCTCGATTGCTCGAGCTTGAACTGGCACATACGGACGCACGCAATGGTTACAATTTTTAATATTTGTATTTAGATCATATACATTTTATAGTTAGTATTAGGGTGCTTCGTTGCGATTTCAATATCGGAAACGAAGAATTAAGATTGTCGTCGGTCGATTGAAAACTGCAGAAGTTATGTATAATAGCGGTGTGCACGATCTGTTTCGCTAGGTTTTGTTTATCATAAATATAGTGTAGCAGTTTCCATGATTTACTAAGCGAGTGCGCCGAGCTAGCAGACGGCAGTCGAGCGGGACGACACGCTATAATACTGTATGCACAGTGCACATAGTGCGCCGGCGCCGCGCCGCCGCCGCGCCGCGCCGACCTAACTTATATCTAGCCTGGAACAGAAAGCAGAACGGATCACTGTGGCCTGCCGGTCGCGCCGCCGCCGCGCCGCCGCCCCTGTTGCCAACGGGACGGTCACTCACATCTAACACTATCAAGTTTCTTTTTTAATAGCTTTCACTGACCGAATTTTAGGTTCTCTTTACGTTCTCAACCAAGAAATCTTAAGAGAATTAACGACTAAATCTACTAGCATCAATCAATCAAATACAACTGTAACATGATTATTATAACAAAATGCTTATCTGTCATAGTTAACGGCATATTGTCTCACTATGCATTTTAACGCCGTCTCATCTGTAAGAGGATAACGAGGTGGTTGGCAACAGGGCGTGTGTCCGCCGCCTCCGCCGCGCCTGCAACAGCGAGCACAGGCCGGGCCGTTAGAAGGCGAGTGAGCAACGTGCGGCAAGTGTGGTGTGTGGGATACTCACCGTCCCCAAGGGCCGACTCGCCCGCGCCTGCCGCGCCGACTGCGCCGCCCGCGCCGCCCACGCCCTGCCCCGCACCCGTCTCCATGCCCTGCAACTACATCGCGTCGCAACTTAACAATTGTACCTCTACAGGCACAATAGTTTATTTTTTCTTTTTTATGTCATAGCAGGCAGCTGAGCTGGTGGTTCGCCTGATGTAAAGCGATCACCACC
>NC_052104.1:9508296-9514026 GCF_012273895.1 Zerene cesonia | reverse complement strand
ATTATGACACAAAAAAAAGGACAAATGAAGAAATTTATTTAAATTTCATCTGTATTCCTCATGAATGGTATGTACCTATATAAAAATCCAGTGTCTTGATGTATGTTCCCAATGAATTTTTCACCAACTCAACCGCTTTTGATGAAATTTGGCATTTTATGTGTAATTTGCTCCAACTTAAGATATAAGATAGTTTTTATTTCGATTATTATCCCAATCCTATCCTACTAATATTATAAATGCGAAAGTTTGTAAGGATGTGTGTGTGTTTGTCGCTCTTTCACGCAAAAACTACTTAACTGATTGCAATGAAATTTGGTATGTAGATAGCTGGACAACTGGAATGACATATAGGCAACTTTTTATCCCGATATTCTTACGGTATACGGACTAAAGGTCTCAGCACACTAATGGGAACGGAAAGGGATCGTAACCGTATCGCCTCGAGTCGTTCAGAATGGTTTGTATTAAACTCCCTACTGCAACGCACACTAATCGGAATCGTAACGTGATCGCCTCCCCTCAGAACAGTCTCCGAACTTGCAATTCCCGCTCTTACGGCTCATCGTCTCCGCGCCTACGGCTTATCGTCCCCGCGCTTACGTCTCCGTCCCGTCCCCTCCCGCCTTCTCTTTTTCTTGCTATTTTCTTTTCCCTCTTCATCAAGTACTATGGCTATGATAGCCAACTCGCGTATTGTAAACCAAGACATAACCGTGCGCTACACTTAACGTTTGGATTCAAACTGATCTGGGGTCAGCCAGCGGGCGGCGAGGCGTAAGCGCGGTGTCGCCTAGCCGTAGCCGAGTTGACGTACAGGCGCTGCTGATACGCTTTCATTACGTGCATACGGTATGTTGACGCCTGGTTGACAGCGAGGTGAAAGGCGTTACGGTTACGATCCCTTTCCGATCCCATATGTGTGCTGAGACCTTTACGCAGGTGAAACCGCGGGGCGCAGCTAGTAATTTATAATCTTAATATTTTTAATTATTATATCTTAATATATGAAAATCCAGTGCCATGATTATGTTCCCAATAAACTCTGCACCAAATTAACCAATTTTGATAAAATTTGCATTTTATGAGTAATTTGGTCCAACTTAAGATATAGCATAGATTTTATTTTGATTAATTATCCCAATAATTTACAATCTTTATATTTTTAATTATTACTCAGCCACAGCAGCGCGTGGCCGGGTATGCTAGTGAATTTATATAAAATTAAACATTGCAACAATTATTTTAATGTTTAAACTAAAGTAATATTTTCTAATTCAGTGATAAGGTCCATGTGCTTGAATGAGTCTGGAGACTTGGTAAAGGAGTGTAACAGTTTCAGCTTATCCTCATCTTTGCCATTGTAGTAGATCTGGAACTGATTAGCTAGACACTGAGCTTCTTGACCATTCAGCACATTCTGAGAACAAACAATGAATATTAAGACACAAACATCTTTGACATGAAAATTCCATTTTTTTAATAGATTGTGAGACTCTGCTTTTGTTAAGTGCCTGCCCTAAGTTGCATCATTCATTTGGCATATCTCAGTGTGTAAGTGTCTATTCCCTTATATTTACTGGTTGTAATTTGGTAACCTGTCCTGCATTTGAATAATTATTTTTTTGTTAAGATGTCACTTTGTACTTCTTTTTGTTGCAACGGAGAGGTTTTATATTGTGATTTTTGACCTTGGAGTTAGTCTGAGATCCAACAAAATGAGCACGGGGTATACAGGTGTCATACCTTATCATATTCCCCTCGCATTAATACAATACCCTTGTCTTCCAGTTCTGTGTAGTGAATCATAGTCAGGCATTCTGGTGCATTCTCTTTATGTACCTGTAAGTTGAAGGTGAGATATTAAACTATATGATTATTTTTTAGGTAAAAGGCATGATGGAGAGATGACACAACTAACCTGAAATGCTAAGAGAGGAGTGAAATGAACTGCATGTCCGTAACTCTGACACATAATAAACTCATAACCTTGTTCCCTTGGCAAGGGAAAGAGGAAAGTTGGATTTTCGACCATTCTTTCTTTAATTTCCCGGTATAAAGGGGAAGGAATTGTAGCAGATATAACCTCTTTATTTTTGTGATACTCTTCCCAAATGACTTGAATTTCAGATGCATCTTTATCTTGAACAAGATCAATTTTTAATATTTCATCCAGCTTCTTATCTTCTACCGATTGTTTATTTACAACATCTTTTTTGGGGTTTAAGACTGATGAATACTGTCTGAAAATAAGATAAGTTAATTTGTATTTACGTAACCTTGTGGAACCAATGCCATAGAACAACTTATAATGATTGAATATTATTAAGAATACCTGGTGTCCACTGAAGCAAATTTCTTTTTTTTTTCTTGCTCTCGACTTTTTTCTTGCTCTTCAAGTCTTTTCAAAAACTCTTCAGGAGAAGTTTTCTGCAACGATGCAATGCGTTCGGCGTACTTTTCAAAGTAAGGGTTTTTTTGTAAATTCTCCATAGCCTTCTCACACTTGCTTGCAGTGGTCATTATGTTTTTTGTCTTGGTAATTTTATGAATATAATGTGGCCAACGCTTAAGACAGATTGCCATTACAGCGCTAGAACTCTTTATGAAATATTTATTAATATTAGAGATTATGCGAAAATAAAATGATTATATAAACATCGTGAATTGTATCATTTTACCATAGCACACCCGCCGTCATGCAACGACTTCACAGTTGACAGTTTACACCAGTATATAAGTGTATAATCTATGGTTTACACTTTACAGCTGTAGTCACAGATAACTATATACTAGTCGGCCGTAGTATTATTACTTGTACTTATTATTCTGTAGTATTTCAAACTCAAACTCAAACTCAAAGATCCTACTCATATTATCCTACTCTTCGATGCACAGATAACATAACGTTATGTACTAGATACCTTTGGTAACTTTCCTCATCGCGTTTTTACTGCTCACTGAACTTAAAACTTTTTTATTAATTTTGACCTTTTTAAATTTTTGGTTTTATTTTCATCGTTTGTACTTTTTTTTCGCTTACATGAGCTCATGAGAAAGTCATTACTTTACGAGTAATGTAGCCATAAGAAAATGGCTTTCTCATAGGCAAAAAGTGGATTAATTGCTCATGGGTAAAAAAATTATGAATAATGAAGAATTTAATTATTGTTATGATCGAACACTCGTGAATAGTGGCCGACCAAAAGCTAAACAAAAATTAATTAATTATCTAGTATTTTATATATTACATAATTATCTAGGATTAAATTGAAATACTTATACAAATGTGTGTAGGCAATTTAAATGTAAACTGTATACATAGGTAGTAAAGCCTGTGTTAGTATAAAACTTTGTTTAGTCCAAACGTTTTAAACTAACACAGGCTTTAGTTTCTACATATATAATAGTACAGTTTAAACAGCTCAATGAATAATTATTATTATTGTTGATTCTTCTTTCCTTAATATTGGGGTAAGAATAAAAACCGGTCGTTTCGAATGCTTACATGAGGACTCAGATCCAACACGCAAACGCCCATTTTTTATGAGTTGTGGGGCAGCAGTCGCAGCCATTACACAAACGTAACTTTACACAACACCATTACCAACCGGACTATGAATGCTACATAATTGATAGAAAACCTTTTCATCATCCAACTTCAAACCACTTAAATTTCAAAAACTTCAAAAGCGAAAATTAAATTAATTCCTGTAAGCGCTACCCATTCTTATCTATTCCATTCTCATCTATTCTTCTCATCTGTTTGAACTCGGTGCTGACCAAGCCAAGTAGACAGTAGATAGACTTGTTGTTGGACAGGAAGTCCAACCTATTTACACGGAATTTAGTAAGGCGTTATATTTAATGGATCCTTGTATCGTATCCTTGATGTGTCCTTGTATCAGTGGTGCGAATCATACTTAAGAAACCGAACTTAACTAGTCAAAATTCGCGGATGGACGTCACGAGCAAATATGATGCCTAAGGGATTCCATCTGGGTTCCTTTTTTCATTCTATTTGTGAATGATTTTCCTAATGGTGTAAAATGTTAATGTTAATTTAAAAATGTATGCAGAGGATGCGGAAAATAATTTATGAGAGTTCCATGCGAAGACAATAAGAATATTCTGCATATAGAATTATTCCACGTCAAAAATTGGTGTTCTTGGAATAGAATGATATAAAACGAAAAAATTTGTATATTGTATGAATGACGGTGACTTGCCAGTTCTGTCGATGGGCTCTCAAAAAAGTTACCTGAAATGGCAACAAGGAGGCAACACCAGCTGACCGGCTAGGGGTATAGAGAGGTGTGGCACCGGTTTCACCATCGCGGACCCGCAGGACCGGATTGGGTGTCCCCGTTAATACGCCATTAGACACTTCCATCCTCGAGCATATAGCTCTTGCATCTCCACTCTGGACGGCCAATTAAGGCAAGCCAGAGGTGGGGTACGTCATTGTTCACTCCGAACTCCCACCGAGACAGACCGGAGGTGAGGACAGGAACCTCCCCTAAAAGAACTAAGCACCGCGGGAGCGCCTTTCCCCGTCACATCGCCACAAGGTGCTCTGCGGGTTTATTATTATTATTAAAAAAAAAATGGTTGCCTGTAAAGTCGGTTTTACGGGCGAAGATTTTACGTGACAACGTCTTTTTCTCGGTAGAATATTTATTGATATGAATATTATTAAATTGCACAATAGGAACAAGGAATTGAATGAAAATAAGAATTGCACAAATTTTAACTATAGAAAATTATAATTTGTTATTATATTTTGTTTACTAAAAAGACAGAGACAGAGACACAAGCACGCGCCGATTCAATGCGCCTAATTCTCTAGTGCTGCGCGCGCGGCGGACCGATCATAGTTCGGTGACTCATCGTAACGTTACCGGGCGTTACACTTTTTCATGAGTGACTCCGAGCCGCAACCTAATTTAAGACGTTGTCACGTCAATAAGGCCCATATAAACTTAATACTAAAACATCATCACATATATGTCTTCGACGTGTGACCATACACCAAGGGGCTGGATATTGGTCCGCGGAAGCGACGAAACAAAAGTCCCTGTGGCCAAAACTCCTCGTACATTTAGACGCTTAGCTTGGCGGTAGGGACTCTCATCACGAAAGAGATGAAGTTCTCTTTATGGCGAGACTCCAGCCCTTTAACACGCAGACTTAATACCAGTCTTGGCATGCACGTACTCAATAACATCTTCAGTGTTGATGCAGTAGTGCACACGAGACACGTAGAGTGGCGTCGTCGGCACCTCTGCTCGCATCCGAATGTCCTTCTTTAATGCCAGAAGCTAAAGAAGTCCTTAGACTCGTCCTTATACAGCAGCGTAATAGTGCTTAGACACTAGTATATATTACTAGCTGCACCCGGCAAACGCTGTTCTGCCTTACTCTTATCCTTTAGGGGTATGAAAAATAGATGTTGGCCGATTCTCACACATACCCAATACGCACACAAAATTTCATAAGAATCGGTCCAGCCGTTTCGGAAGAGTTTGGCAACGAAAACTGTGACACGAGAATTTTATATATATAGATGTTATCTGTGGTCGTAGTATATTACTTACTCTGTCCTGCTTAACAGCCAGAAAGTATATAGTGAATATTATACCTAGCATAATACTAGATAGATACTATGGGTATAACAGCTGTAAATCGCAATGACAATTGACGTTACAGTGACAGGGTTTCGGAAGGGAT
>NC_052104.1:9505266-9507296 GCF_012273895.1 Zerene cesonia | reverse complement strand
TAGATAGATACTATGGGTATAACAGCTGTAAATCGCAATGACAATTGACGTTACAGTGACAGGGTTTCGGAAGGGATTCTCTGTGATCTGTCGTCTATGATTACTGATTGAGTATTGACTGATACAACCTGCGATATGAGAATATATTGAAATGTTAATGGGTTGATCTTTATTCAGAATTAGTTCAATTACTAAATCATACTTTTATGCAAAGGTAAGCTTATAGAATATTTAGGACTACTAATAGAGTACAAGTTGCTACCGTACTTAGAGGAGGTCAAAGGCTCTAGTGAGGCTGTAATAAGATTTATTTAACTAATTTAACTAATAAAATATTAGTAAATAATATAGCTGAAATATGATTAGTATTTGAGTTTATGGAAATCTTAAAAATTATCAAATTTAATTGTTATCAATAAAAAATAAATTTATGCCTATCTTACAAATTTATTTATTTATTAACACTATTGTACAATGCACATACAGTTAACAAAAACCAATAAACAATATCTAATAATCTATAATTTATCTTAAATGTATCAATGAAATTTGTCAATTTATTAAATTTCAGTATCACAAGTAAGGAAAATGCCAAGAATGGTACAAAAGTTTGTTGTCTGCATACGGTGAGAAGGGGCGCGGGGCCATGGCGGAGCCCGAGGCGGCGTCCGCCGGCCTCGCTGACGCCGTGCTGCTGGCACCACTCACCGAGGACTCCTTCCTGCACAACCTGCATGTCCGCTATAAAAGGGACATTATATATGTCAGTAATTTAGCATTTTTAACTTTACTAAAATTCAATTGCATTGTAATGTTTAGTATCATGTAAACACCTATTATTTATACTAAATTTCCATTTATTATTTCCAAAACCATTTTATTACGATTTTTGTGTAACATCTGGATAATTATTCTAACATGAAAAAGTTGTATTTAGCTCCAACTTCTCTTTTTGTTATGAATTGGATAAGGATCTCAATATTGATGAAAACAATATTGAGAATTAATGCAACCCAATTTTCCCAAAGAATTGGGTATTCTCTGATGGTCCCTCTAAATTAAAACATTTATTTTGAAACTAATAAATAATACTAATGACTGTCAAATTGTGAAATGGGTATTAATATTGTTATATGGCTTATTTTAATTACGGGTAGACTTGCAGCCTGGTGGACATTTGAGAGAAGTAAATTCTTGACATGATACATAACTGCAATATATTTGCATTTTATTCACAAGCAAATGCCATAGATCGCAATTTATCGACATATTATAACAATTTTTGTTTGTTACAGACATATGTGGGTAATGCCTTGGTGTCGGTGAACCCCTGTCGACCACTGCCACTCTACTCGGCTGAACTTGTGCGCACGTATCTAGCGCGTCCGCCTTTCTTGTTACCTCCACATCTGTAAGCTCCATCTAACCAACTATAATTGTGTTGTTTCAGATTTTAAATTAAAGAAGGGATCAGAATGAATGAAAGATTGGACAGCTAAATGCTTTATCTATTTCTTAAAGCAACAAAAGAAAACTAAGAACTATCTATGCGATCAACATTTTTTATTTGTAATATGTCTTCTAATCTTCTGTTATTTTATTAAAACTCATAGTGAATTAATTTGATAGGTATGCAATAACTGCCACGGCATACAGATGGGTCCGAGATCGCAATGAGAACCAATGTATAGTAATAACAGGTGAGTAAACGTAATAGTATTTAGATTGAAGGTAACTGATATTATGTAGATTTCCATCTAATAATCTTTAATAAAGAGTTCAGCATTCTTTTTTCGTCAGACTACCTGCAACTAAATAAAAAAATGTTAAAATAGATAATGAGAAAGGATTGCCGCAAAAGTAAGACATACTGAATTGAGTGTTTCGTTATTTTGAAAATCTAGAATGCAGCTCCATCGAGAAATAAAAATACAAGTTGTAAGTCGTACCGTATATATTATAATAAGTAAGGATGAGTGAGAGCGCGTGCGCGTGCGTGTGCAGGCGAGAGCGGGTCGGGCAAGACGGAG
>NC_052104.1:9497200-9505256 GCF_012273895.1 Zerene cesonia | reverse complement strand
GTGTGCTTGCAGTGCGCGGTGGTGGCGGGCGCGGGCGGCGCGGGGGGCGGCGCGGGCGGCGCGGGGGGCGGGCCGGCCGGCGCCGCGCTGGCGGCCGCGGGCACGCTGCTCGAGGCGTTCGGCAACGCCGCCACGGCGCGCAACCACAACGCGAGTCGCTTCGTGAGCTCTACACCTATTTACTTTCTACTGTTCCAACTCAAAGAGATGTGTTTCCACCGTGCTCTCATTATTTCATATGGTTTTCTTATTGACGATGTGTCCAGAGTTATAAAATAAAATTTACTAAAATTTATTTAACTAAAAGTCTCAACTCATGCGCTTCAGTAAAACTAGACTATTTATCCTTTTTTTAACAATGTACGTATCCGACTCCTTAAGACTCGATTTTAAATTTTTTGTCAAGTATTAAGAATCAATCTTATCAAGGATCGGTGACAATACAATGATTTCATGATTTTATCTCATGATGTATGAGACTAAGTGAGCCTATAGACTACTAGAATCAACTTAGATTTGTTTTTTAGTTATTTTTTAGCTAAGTATGTAATTATTTTTTCTCAAATCATTCACACAATTGCAAATATTTTGCCCATGATTTTGAAAATTTCATGTTATCTACTTAGCTACCAAAAGTAAGAAAGAAAGTTTTGTTAATCTATCAGAAAAAAATGATCCTGAATGAAACCTGCAAGGTCGGGATGAAGTAAAATTAAGGATGTTATTTACATACATTACAAGTGTTATAGATATTCGCTTTATTACTGCCCGCCATCTATGGGACTTCTTATGTAACGACGTATACATACGACACAAGCCAAAAAGTATATCAATATTCCGTTATTTTTTTCATCGATTACGTTCATCTCATTATTTTATTGATAGGCCAATAAATTTAATTGGTAATGAATACCATTACGAACATGTTATATTTACGAAAGGTATATTACAAAAAAAGTACATTTCGATTTCACTAGTAGGTAAAAAAAATCATTTTTCTTTTTAACAAATTTGAATGAAATAAAAGTATATTACAATATCACTTATACTGCGTTATTTTCATACAGTTTAAAGTCGTCCTTTTTTATGAACTATTTTTGCTTACCATTCACATCAATAATAACTTTAAGTAAAATATCTTTCTAGAAACTAGGACTGCTTTTTGATAGAGGATAGGAGGATATAGTTTGTTAAAATGTTCATTCTTAACCAACCAAAAGCCCTCGTTTTATAAACAGTGAGGTTTAAATATTCTTTAATTTAGGTTTTGTTTGGAGTTAAACAAATTATTTTGAGTTTTAATTTTCTTTGTTGGCACCGACTCCAAATAGAGGAGTGGGTTCGGCTCATAGTTATTACAGTAATTAATTTTTCGCTTTTAAAAGGTTTGAAGTCAGTTAATTTTTAAAACCATTATTTTAAAAGTTTTATTTTTTATTGGGATCTCCAATTTACTTCATAACAGTAAAAAAGTAGTTAACATATTGAAATTATTACAATGTTTGGACATATAATCTCGCGCAATTTTTCGTACATGCATATTGAAATGTTCAATAATATTGTAGAAAATTGTATTGTTGTAACAACAATACTTTCCGCGCTTGCGGCATTTTGAGACCCTTTTTTTTCCTCGGATTGGTTGAAATAGGTATTACAAGAGATCCTACATTTTTTCTATTAATAAAAATACTACATACAAACATACAAATATTTTATTAATGTTATGTATGTGTAGACATCTCTTAACATGTATGTTTTATATTCTATTTTACAACTAAAGTAAATTACGAATGTATTTCAGGGCAAGTTATTAGACATAGAATTCGATTTTAAAGGCGAACCGGTCGGCGGACACCTGACGCATTGTGAGTATATTAAAATTCATTCGTACATATGAATTGGAATAAAATTATAATCATATTGTATTTTTTTTTTCAACATGCAGACCTTTTGGAAAAGGTAACTACAAGAAAGAGTAGAGGAAATTCGATTGTTGAGTTGGCTAAGCGTTGCTACGGTATGGCAAAAGGACGCAGGTTCGAATCCTGCCTCGTGGTCAAATTCTTTCTATTCTTTCAAAAATTCGTCATTTATAAAGCATTTCAATGCTATAAAACTAAAAATTAAAGGTAACTATAGTTTATTGATGGACCCCGAGAGTCGCGCGTAACCCCCTGCGGCGCAGACGGCACAGCGCCTCGCGCGACTCTCGGGGGTGCGCGGGGTGCGCGGGGCGCGGGTGGGCTGACCGAGCGCGTGTTGTGTGCAGGAGCGAGTGGCGAGCGTGGCGGAGGGCGAGCGCAACTTCCACGTGCTGTATCAACTGCTCGCCGGCGCCGATGCGCACCTGCTCAGTGAGTGCGATCGAAACAATAACTATAACGATCAAAGATTATACATTTAAGTGGGTATTTGAGTGGGTATTTTGATTTTCACGCAAAAAGAAATAGATTTTTCCAATTCATTCCATAGGGAGGCACCATAAAAGTCACAAAAAAAAAAAACAGCAATAACAATGCCATAACCGAGACACTCATTCTTTTTTTTTTCTGTTTTTGTAGAATATCATGATTTGAAATATTCTATACGTCATTGTCATTTGAATAATACCGCTTTGGACAAATTGCAATATCGTCTCTGGTATCAAGCAAAATCTTCCATGCATCATGATTCATGACTTATCTGTATAAGCGACACACCAGCAACAATTGTGAATATTCTCTTTTTGGATCCAAATTGATGTCTACTCAATAATTATTTACACTCAAAGTATAAAACTAATTGATTCAGCATTATCTTCTAAAAATTTTAAAAACCAAAATAATGCCACATATATCGAAGTAAATAGAGAGGAAAATATGTTACATATTTTTTAATAAAACGCCTTTTAAAAGCTCTTCTTTTATAATTTTTCTTTTTTTTTAAAACCAGCAGTAATTAATTGTTCAAAATACAAGATACAAAAAAAATCGTAAAAGAACAGCACATTCAGTTCTTTCATGAATACGTTTGTGATTTACTCAAAAACAAATGTTTGCAAAAATATCCAGGGCAACACAAACAAAACAGAATTGTAGAGTTTGTACGAATAGAAATAATTACATTGTGGATGTCTATAATGAGCACATGTGCCGGATCACTTGCTTTTGTAATGTTTATATGTATCAATTTTCTGTATATATACTGTTGGTGTACCAATAAATAAAATATAATGATAGTTTAATGTTCGTGCGCAGAACGGTTGAAGCTGCAGCGGTCTTGGGAGACGTACCGCGTGCTGGTGGGGCGCGCGGAGGGCGAGGGCGCGCCCGCGTCGCCGCGCCGCGCGCCGCCGCCCGCGCCGCCCGGCCCGCACGACCCGCACGCCGACCGCGACCACTTCGCCTTCACCAAGGTGCGTCACCCCGCTCCGCCCCGCTCCGCCCCGCTCCGCCCCGCCCCGCTTCGGCCGCGCTGACCGCGTCGCGTGACGTGTTGCAGGCGGCGATGAACGCGCTGGGCTTTAGCGCGGCCGAGTGCGGCGCCGTGCTGCGCGTGCTCGCCTTCCTGCTGAAGCTGGGCAACGTGCAGTTCGAGCCGCACCACCACATCGACGGCTCCATCGGCACGCGCCTGGTGCACGAGTACGGTGCGTACAGTTGATTAAATAGTGCATGCAGGGTATGGTTCTAATTTAAGTTTTTCATTTCTTCTTATAATATAATAGACAACATTTTAGAATAATATGTATATTTAGTAGACCCGTCTAAGTCGTATTATCCTTAGATAACCCACTCACTAAAAATATATATTAAAAGTAAATTTCGACCGAATTTGTCTCGAATGAATCGAAAGTCAGTAAAGCTTGGTGTGTACCGCGTGCAGAAATGCGCGAGGCGTGCGCGCTGGTCGGCGTGGACGCGGACGCGCTGGCGCTTGCGCTCGGCGCCGCGCCGCTCGCCGAGCCGCTCGCCGAGCCGCCGCCGCACGGTACGCCCGCCCCACACACTGTGTACTACGTGTTACATACTGCACACAGCATATTATATATTTTTATTTTTTTAATGCTTTGTGGAGGACAATTAATTAAATTGACCGACCCGCGAAGGCGCAAAAAAAAAAACCGAAATTTACTTAATACTAATTTATTGTAATAAAAGAATTACATTTTAAATTATATCTAACTTATTTAACTACGTCCCTCCGGTTCAATGTTGGAACCAAGAGTGTCCCTCGTCTTCGGCGGGGCAGAGTCGCGGTCGTGGTGACTGCCGCCATACTCTCTGGAATCGCAGGTGTGCGCGATGTCGCAATCGTTACTGGGTACAAGTCCTTACTGGGTGGCCTTATGCATCTTCTTATAATTAATGCGTGTTGTATGTACATAACAAATTTATCGTATTAGAGATCCTAAACAAAACAAATAGTAAAAATCGTAATTCAAATTTAAATACAAAACACACCACAACATCTGCTGCGATCTACAACACAACAAACAATTTATATGATATTGTTACAATTTGCAGCGAAGAACAGGTACTTCGTACAACAACACGCGTACGTACGCCGATAAGACTAAAACAAGAGCCGATAAGTTAACTACTAAAAATACTCTCTCTAAATATTTTGTTTATTCTTTAGTATGTCGCACCCTATTATCTCTCACTCTATACTCTCTCACATGTAATAAATTAGTAGCCGGACCATTTCTGTTAATGTTTTTTTCTGTTTGTTTGATTGTCACATAAAAACCTCTGGCTAGGCTATCTGTACTATTTACCCGAGGATATAAAAATATAAATTCGCGAATATGTCATGCATTCAAAAACATCCTGTCATAAAACACAAGTCTCTCTACCGTAAAAAGTTGTGAGATCCAGTTAATACCAAGTCGCTTAATCTAGTCTCCACTTAAAGGACCTTCTGTCTTAAGTTATTACATAAGTTATTATCATACTAAAAATACAAATATAAAAGATATTTTACATTTTAAACAACTAGATTGACACACAAACAGAACTTAAAAAACTGGACCGAAATTATTAAATTCTAAATATTAAACTCTATTTGTGTTCTGAATTTGAAGCTGACTTTTGATGATCGGTGAGTCAGTTAGTGACAAAATTCAGAAACTTTATCAAGTTTTCATTCTTAATCTACTGGTTCAAATGAAAATTAAATTATACCGTGTTGAAACCCCGGCCGTGGCGCTTTTTTATGGCGGGTATGATAATGGAGGGTTTCGGGCGGCGCAGACGAGTGCCCCGCGGAGGAGGAGTGCGGCTCGGAGCACGGCGCGGAGGGCGCGGAGGGCGCGGGCGCGGCGGGCGCGGGCGCCGAGTGGGCGGGGGCGCTGCGCGACCGCGTGCTGTGCGCGCTCTACTCGCGCCTCTTCAACTGGCTCGTGAGCGCCGTGAACGAGGCGCTGCGCGGGCGCGCGGGCGGCGGCCGGCGCTCGCTGGGCATCCTCGACGTGTACGGGCTGGAGTCGCTGGCGCGCAACGGGCTGGAGCGGCTGCTCATCAACTACGCGGCGGAGCGCGTGCAGGCCGCCGTCACCGCGCTCACGCTGCGCCGCGAGCAGGAGGAGTACGCGCGCGAGGTGCTTACCAGGGTTTTCCAACTGCTTCTTTTTAACGTTAGTTATTACGAACTCAACGTCATTTCAGGCGACTTGGAAGAATTGTGAGCTCCCAATTAATGCCTTTAAAATATTGAGAGCTTGTTGATAATGTGTGTTTTTTATATGCCATCGATCGGTCGCGGTCGAATAGTCTTTTTTATAGAAATTAATATACAGTAACCAGTGAAGTATTTCGCTTTTTAGAGATTTTATATCGAATAATTAATTAGCCTCTTCTTTCATGTTCGCTGTCTTGTCTGTGTGAAAAAGCAACGACGTCCTAGCCTAATAGACACCAAAATTAATTTGTTCGATAAAACAGGTGCATTTCCTTTTTTTAATTAAATTTGGATAATATTAAATTTGAATATAAATTTTCAAGTGTGACAAATTCCATATGATCTTCTCTTTTCTTTTTTATTTTTCACATATATAAATAGAGATGTACCGTACTATTGTGCAAATGAAGAACGGTTCATATAGTTATAACTATTAGTACACACAACATTCAAAAAATATCCATTTAAAACTGTTGTTCTAGATTGCTAAAAACAATTTAGCAACAACATCAACAGACGGAACTATATTTCGGCGTCAAGCACGAGGAGCATATGGGAAATTTAATTTAACTTTCCCAATTTGCTTAAAACACAATGGAGTATATAGCTGGCCTTGTATATAATAGAGATGTGGTCTGAACTGGCCATCGGAAACCGCCGCTAAGATATCGTTCACGGCGTGAAATTATTTATAAAATCACGAAAAGTTGTTGATTTTATTCAATAAAACTTTTAACAGTTTTATTGGTGAGCAAATGTTTTCCAAAATAAATTATTACCTAATTCATAGTGAAGTAACGAACCACGTAGTAGAATTAGTCTGCGACGCACAAATACATATCGATATGTTGGCATTCCTAAATAAATCCTCAGATAGAAAGCATCTGTTCGTAGAATTTATACAAAATTCATCTGAATAACAATGAAAATTTCAGTCACATCCTCAGGGGTCATTCTCGTATCAACCGACGTGTTGCCTTAAACACCGGTATGTTCTCAATTCGAAAGGTCGAAACGTCTCCTCGCAGAAAGGATGACATGAGGTGTCTATTAGGTTACGAGGTCGTCGTCGTCGCGAAAGGGTACGTATGAGTAACGAGCGAGCGGGTCGGCGCGTGCCGCAGGGGCTGGCGTGGACGCCGCTGCCGTACACGGAGCACGAGAGCTCGGCGGAGCTGCTAGACGCGGGCGCGGAGAGCGTGCTGGGCGCGCTGCGCGACGCCACGCTGCGCGCCGCGCCCGACGCCGCCTTCCTGCAGCGCCTGGCGCGCCGCCGCCACCCGCGCCTGCTGGTGCTGCCGCCCGACCGCTTCCAGGTGCTGCACTTCGGCGGGCCCGTCGTGTACAGCGCGCGCGGCATCGTGGCCAAGAACCGCGACGCCGTGTGCCGCCGCTGCGCCGCCGCGCTGGCCGCCGCGCGCGAGCCGCTGCTGGCCGCGCTGTTCGCCGCGCCGCCCGCGCCGCACGCGCCGCACGCGCCGCACGCCGCGCACGCGCCCGCCGGGTTCGACTCGCTTCCCGTATTCCCTGCCCGATATGATTTAGAGTCCTGTACTATCTGTTATACACTATATGTATATATCTGCCATGTAGAAATAAAACAATTACAAATAAATTTAAAGTCACGTGAAAGCTATCATTACATCATATAATTACATCTTTCACTTAGCAAACTTCGGCTTTCGATGGTATTAAAGAAGGTACCAAGGTTCGTCAAAATAGCTCATATCGTTTGCTTCGACGAATCGGCATGACGCAGCTTTATCACTGACAACCAAAGAATTAACTTGTCACGGTGAAATTGTTAGCACCGTTAGACTGCAATGACATGCAATAGAATACAATCTCGCGAGTTAGATTATAATCCTAACGGTTTTTACTATTCCATACATCTATCGTTTCGATCGTGGTCGAGTAATAAAGAATGTAAGAGACTGTGTGACCGGGTGATCTATCTGTAACATCGATCGTCGAGTCAATGATTATAGCCCGTATAAACCGGTCGTGCGTCATTTGGCAAACGGGCGCTAAAGGGTCGCGTGCGCGTGTGCAGGGGCGGGTCCCCGCGGCGGGCGAGCGCGCTGGCGTGCCGGCAGCGCGCGCTGGTGGGCGCGCTCGTGCGGCGCCTGCCGCCCGCGCCGCGCCTCGTGCGCTGCCTGCGCGCCGACGCCGCGCTGCGCCCCTACCGCTTCGACGCGCACCTGCTGCGCCACCAGATCCGCTCGCAGGGGTGAGTGCCGCCGCCTCCGCCGCCGCCGCCCGCCGCCCGCCGCCCGGCGCGCACTGCGGCGGGCGGCGACTACAACGTGCGCTTGTGCAGGATCATGGACATGGCGCTGCTGCGGCGCGCGGGCTGGTGCGAGTCGCTGTGCGCGCGCGGCGTGCTGGCGCGCTA
>NC_052104.1:9496567-9497190 GCF_012273895.1 Zerene cesonia | reverse complement strand
CGCTCGCAGGGGTAAGTGCCGCCACCGCCGCCGCCACCGCCGCCGCCGCCCGCCGCCCGCCTCCCGGCGCGCACTGCGGCGGGCGGCGGCTACAACGTGCGCTTGTGCAGGATCATGGACATGGCGCTGCTGCGGCGCGCGGGCTGGTGCGAGTCTCTGTGCGCGCGCGGCGTGCTGGCGCGCTACGGCGTGCTGCGCGCGGGCGCGGCGGGCGCGGGGGGCGCGCGGGACGAGCCGGTGCGCGCGGCGCGGGCGCTGCTGCGGGCTCTGCCCATACCCAGCGCCGAGTTCACGTACGGCCGCACGCGAGTCTTCATCCGCAGCCCGCGGACGGTAAGTAGACATTGCGGGAGGATTTTTTTTATTTTGATCCAAAACTTATACCGAGGAGTCTTCTTTCAAAATTGTAATACCAATAGTTTAAGTCTGCATCGACGTATTTACTAAAATAATTTCACCGTGTTTTCATTCTCAATGATCATCCAATGAAACGCGACAGTCGTGCCGACAGGTGTGGGAGCTGGAGGCACTGCGCAACGCGCGGGTGGAGCAACTGGTGACCGCCGCGCAGCGCGCCTGGCGCGCGCACCGGCGCCGCCGCCGCGCCGCCGCGCAGCGCGTCA
>NC_052104.1:9493134-9495567 GCF_012273895.1 Zerene cesonia | reverse complement strand
TTGTATGAGCCTGCGCAAACATTTCTGACGCTGAACAGTGCCGCGGCAAACCCAAAAGCATCCTAAACCCATTATTATTATATATTTGATCCTGTAAAACGAATATTACGTAATAACTGTGCACCTTACTAATAATAATTAACTTCAACTAATTTTACAACTTTTTTTAATATTTCCTGCTTTTGTTATTATTTGGATTAGTAAGGACATGCTACATTTAAATTTCAACTTAAACTATGTTGATAAAAGGATTTCAAGTTCAACCCAATCTCATCCATAATGCGTTCCAATAGAGTTTAATCTTCAAATTAATCCTTACTAATGTTATAAAAGCGAAAGCAACTCTTGCTGTGTGCCGATTTAAATTAAATTGGTTACACAGATTGTCTAGACTCTAGAGTTGAGAAAGGAGGTTTTTAATCAAGGGGGATGAAAAGTTTCCTGGAGGTATAGTCATTTTTAGAGCAAGAAGCTTTAAATTTATTTTTTTAGACTTCTGATTCGATAAAGAATCAATGAATTATTCAAAGCTTGTATACGTGAAGTTTATGTGAATGTTTGCGAGTTGAAGTTTATATGAATGTGAAGGTTTGCGACAAGATTTTAAAATATTAAAGGTTGAAGTGGTTACAGAATTATAAATTTACGCGCTCGGGACTCACTAAGAGATCTCTTTTAGAGTAGGTACCTACTGGTATCCTCACTGTACTGTCACAATATATATATAATAATATTTAACAGTTTTGTTTTTGCACAATAGATTTACCGAACAAACTTCCTTATGCGGTGTTTCCAAACGGGTGCAATTTAGGAACCTTCAAACTCTTCTGCCCCTTCTGGGGCAGCTGCCCTCCCCTGCTCCGTATGAAACACAGCAGCATGCAACTACTTCCTGCCTGTTTACTACGCGGTTAACACTAAAAAACGTAGAATTATGGGTGATGTGACACGGCCTATGCTGACAACAGATGAAATAGATAATCTTGTCAATAAGTTAAATATTTCAGTCCACGGCCGAGAAGTCATGTGCACACAACAAGTACACCGATATTTCTTATATTGCCATAATTAACGTTAAAAACAATTTAAGAAGGAGGAATTACGTAATTATTACTGTTTTTGGGTCGCTATATGTTTCATTTCTTTCTTTGTAACTGAGTTTTTCTAGAGGAATCTTAACTCTAGCATGTATTATGTAGCAATCTCTTACAACGAAATATATAACAATACATTGATATATTTAGCGCATCCTCAAATTAATCAAAATATTATTTTCCAAAATTTTGCACCCACTTTAAAATTTTAGCTTTATCTTCTTTTAGAATTACTCTTGATTTGATATTGTATTTGTGTGTGATATTATTAGTATCGCGGGCTGTTTTCACCTGGAGGTCTAGCACTTATACTCATGTGAGTAGCTGGTGCCCGCGACTTCGATGACTTGCGACGATCTTTGGACGTGAGCAACTGAAAGATTGAATGATAGGTATAGGTTTAATTGTATCTTGAACATAAATTTATAATACATCCAAAATTACGTCCGTATGGACGAGGGTAGCTATGATCATTTATTTTTTGAATGTTCTTCACTTCTGGATATTCTCCCTCCTGATGTCCCTCTTCCTACTAATTTTAAGTGTTTACTTTACCTTGTCCCTTTTTTTTTTTATGTCATAGCGGGCAGCTGAGCTGGTGGTTCGCCTGATGGTAAGCGATCACCACCGCCCATAAACATTCGCAAAGGTAGTACCTCTGTGAATGCGCTGCCCGCTTTTATGGGGTAAGGGAAAAGGAAAGGATTAACGACTGGAAAGAAGGAATGGACTAGGACGGGTGAGGAAAAGGAAACGGGCCTCCGGCTCCCCCACTCACCGTACGAAACACAGTGGCATGCCACTATTTCACGCCGGTTTTCTGTGGGGGTGTGGTACTTCCCCGGTGCGAGCTGGCCCAATTCGTGCCGAAGCGTGCTCGACTCCCACAATAAAAACCCCTACCCCATTTGTTAAGGTCCTATCAAAATTCATTAACTTAAATAACTTAAAATTTTGACAAATTTCCCGCTTTAACTCATTATATTATTTGTGTTAATAAAATCCTCTGATTATATATCTGTACATGTTATGTTTGCCGGAATTTTAAATGATTTTGTTATTCGGAAGAGCCTTCAACTAATTGGTGAAATAAAAAACAGCACATAAAAACATTGTTAAATTTTATTAAAAAACGATAAAACATTTGTCAATAACGTAACATGCTTTACATTATCCTCCACAACAGAGTGGGGTCGCCGTGCGTACAAACGTTACACAATATTTAACAATGGCCGCGAGTGCGCTCACTTTATTGTCACACAACTTGCGATACATTTACATAGCTACATCACGTGATCAGGAAACTTGTAGGCACCGCGGCGCGGCACCTAGGCGCAGC
>NC_052104.1:9487729-9492134 GCF_012273895.1 Zerene cesonia | reverse complement strand
AATTCATAATCAACTAACAAATTTTCATGCACATGTGGAATGAAAATTACAGTTTTGAACAGGTAATAAGGCTACAGGAACAATTGCATGTTTTTAATTCGTCACAAACAGACTACCTATTCAACTCGGCGTATAAACAGTAAATTAGTGTGATTGGGTCCTAATTTAGGGAGTAGAACAAAAAAAGAATATTTACACACAGTATCTATAATTTATTATATAATAAACCATATATAAGATTCACATAGACAATACTGCACTTCAACAGCTAGTCGTTTCATCCGTATACACTATACAGTTATACACCGCTAATGGACACACAGTAGCAGTCCGAGCTGAGAGCGGGGCAACGCGAGCGCAAGGAATGTGAAATCAGTATTTATGATAAACATTTTCATAAATAAATTATTGAAAGAAACAGCTCAATTCCCGACGATAATTATAAAAAAGAAACAAAAAACAATTTCCGATCATGTTGCTGCCGCTCTCATAGGAAACATTAACAGACATTAGGAAAAGTCAAATGACATTAACAATCTACAGAATACAGTCGTCAATTCGTTCAGTCTTCTCGTTACACTCGGCTCATTCGGACCACAGTTCGCGGGGTGAGGGCCTCGCTACGCTATAAGGGTTTATTTATTTACAACAAGTATATCGATTTCATAAACAATGAAAATTCAGCTAGTACACCCCCGTATAACAATTGAAGATTTGACAGAGCACAATAGAAAGATAAATTGTAGCATATAGCGTCCCTTTGGTTCTTTGATTTAATAAACTATTTGTGTTACATTGTCAAATGCCGCAGGATATGTACATAAACATTGCATGTATTTAACCGACATTCTCAAAAACGACGGAGATTCTCCGAGGCAAAGAATAATAACTAGGTAATTTTTAGACACAACGAGAAAAATTATATCTTAACTACAGTCCCATGAGGTCTAATGAGAAAAAACACCAACAACGACAATCGAAATGCACAACAACAAATGTTGAAAGCGCCACGTGTCCAGAGAGGTCAAGGGCACGTGCCGGTGGGGGCCCGGGAAGGCGGGGCCCCCGGCGGGAGTGCTCACGCGGCGCTCCGAGATATGTATCTACAGAATATGTTACATCTTGCAGCCTTTAGGCCGACTACATTAGGTCCATAAAATTTTCGTACAATATACTTTTCTATAAAATATATAATAATACATCTAATTTTCATACATTCGTCGTACAAACAACAACTGTTTTGTTTTATTTCACTTGCATGCGCTCAATATGATTTATAAAATTCTCATTATTATAAATAATCTTAGAGGCTTACGTACGGTTTACAGTTTTCAAGGATTTTAGAATTTAACTAAGTAAAATGATACAGGAAAGTGCTACGTTAAAATACAACGTATGCAGTGGTCGCTACCGGGTAGAGCGAGAACAAGGCGCCGGGCAGCTCGGGCAGCTCGGCCAGCTCGGCCAGCTCGGGGATCGAGAGGGCAAAATCCCAAACACAAACACTTATTAAATTCGTTCCAGCAATAGACTTTGCTTCATGTGTTAATTACACCAAATTCTCAACTCAAAACAAACAGGAACTTATGAAGGTATGGTAATTTAAAATGTTAAGTACGAAGAATCCTCAAATTTTCTTTATGTAAAAATTATTATACCCTATAGTCAGCACAAAGAGTACCGAACGTCCCGTTCTACCGAGGAAGCTCCAGGGGTCACTGGATAGGATTTTCTAATAGCCTTCTATTTGCTGCCGGCAACAATTAAGAGTTATGAGGAGACTATAGGCTTGTATATAAAAAGTACAAATAACTTGTGTTCGTATAAAATTCTGCGTGGTTAGTGCGAAAAGGACAAACTGTATTTAATTAAGTTGTGTGGGAGGGAGGGGCTCGTTGGTCTCGGAGAGGACCCGGCGCGCTGCTCACTTGATGGAGCACGCGAACTGCGCGCGCAGCCGTCGCAGCGACGACGATGCCGACGTGCTGGCCTGTACAAATGAACACTAGATGACAAATGATCACTCAAATACAGATTACTTACGGCCGATTTCAATATCGCAACGGAGATTACAGATAGATGCTGCCTACGGTAACAATAACAAATCATTCTATCCTTAACTTGCATTTCACAATCAAGGCTAAGCGCTATCCTAATAAGTATGGATGAATAGAATAGAAGAAGCGTAATGTTACTGTAAATAATAAGTATTTTCCATAAAAAAATTATTTTATCAAAAAAAATTATCTTTTAAAGAGTCGAAGGAATCTTTCCCTTTGTATAAAATAAGCTTAAAATTAGATATTGATGCGTTATTCTTAAATAAATTGAGATAAATTTCCGATAAAATTTACCGTTTTCTTGAAAATTGCGAAAAACTCGTTTTTTCTACCTTTGACTTGCAGTGAGTGCATGCAGGCACAAGCAAGTAGTGATTCTATATTACACACAGTAATACTGGTCAATGTTGACGAATGATTGACGTAACTTGAGATAGAAATGCATTGCAGTAACTAAAATAAAACTTATTGAAATGCGGTGGATAGACGAGATGATAAGAACGTCCATATGTCTTTTGAATATTGAAATGAAAGTAAGTACAATTTGTTATACATAGTAACCGAGCCAGTAGATAGAGAGAATATGAAAACGGCCGTAAACAGTTAGCTACTTCGGATATATAAAATTGTAATATTTTTTCTTACAGGACAAGTAGGTAATGTAATGTTAAAAATAAGATTTGGCATTTCATATTATTTTCGTTCTGGTAAAACTGTTACTAAAATCATATTTAGTTTATTAATTTAAAAAGTGCAGATCCGTGTCCCCAAGAGGGAGAATATACAGCATATACCTGTTTCACGGATCAAATGTCTAGCAGGCTCAAGCAGGTGATCAGCCTTTCGTGTGCTGTCAGACCGAGAGAACTTTATGTTTTAATTCAGTTAATCACCAACGGGAATTCGAACCCAGGATTCCTCGTTCTTGAGTCTACCGAGGAAGCGGTCGAATATCTCCATGTGAAACTATCAATTTATAATTTGTTTGTTCTATAGCGTTAAATTCTTTCAACCATCTATTAAAATAATAAAATGCAAAGAAAATGTTATATTTTATATAAGTATTTCTACAGAGCCCTGAACGTGAAACGTTCACCCATAGCATTATAACTGTAGGTAACCTGCCTTGAGTGCGGTCGACGGGTAGGAGTCACCAGCTGCATTGTCGTTCTCAATGTCACCCTCGCAGTAGAGGGTTGGCGCGGTCGGGGCGGGCGGTGCGGGGGGGGCGGGCGACAGCGAGGGCGCGGCGCGCTCGTTGCCGTTGTCGTCGCGCTCCGAGCGCGAGCCGCTGCTCTCCCAGCGCGACCACGCGCCTGCACCGCACAATGCACACGTCATCTCACTAACATTCGTATATATAAGTGAGGGTAGTTGGGCCGAAAATTTAATAAACAATGTACAAACACCAAGGCACAATCCGTACGATTGCGCACGTTTCAAAGTGATTCGACTTTTTTATCTAATATATAAAATTCTCGTGTCACAGTTTTCGTTGCCATACTCCTCCGAAACGGCTTGACCGATTTTGATGAATTTTTTGTGCATATCGAGTAGGTCTGAGAATCGGCCAATATCTATTTTTCATACACCTAAATGATAAGAGCAAGGCAGAACAACGTTTGCCGGGTGCAGCTAGTAGAATAAAGAATATGTCTTTAAATGAGATAAAATAAGTTTAAAAATATTTTTTTTTGTCACTATACCCTTGTTATTATACTATTTTTTGGTCGTTAACATCTAAAATCGTAATAATTTGATACTGCCTCAAATATACTTTTATATAAAATTTTACTTATTTTACATAATAAATAATGTTTGATGAATTGATTTTGATAGATATGAACCGGTTAGCAGTAGCCGTTACTTTTACTTTACACATTTTGTGAATACACTTTTTTATCAAGATTCAAGCCACCCGTAAAAATTATTATCTTGAACGTATAAAAAGTTGCCTTTAAGTTGAACCTTGTATTGGTCTATCACTATATAAAATTTTGTCAGAAACTGCCCTCTGACTTGTACGTGATTGATAATCAAACTTTTAGAAAAAAGTTTCGCATAGCAATCACTCTTTATAAAAAATGTTATTATTTGCATAGATTATATTAATAAATCATTTATTTTTTATTACAAGTATTATAATTTAGATGTGGTAGTCGAGCACGCTTCGGCACGAATTGGGCCAGCTCGCACCGGGGAAGTACGACACCCCCACAGAAGACCGGCGTGAAATAGCATTCTGCTGTTTCGTTCGGTGATTGGGAGAGCCGGAGGCCCATATCCTTTTCCTTATCCTTCCCAGTCCTTTCCTTTATTCCTCTCGCCAATCCTTTCTTAATCCC
>NC_052104.1:9472517-9486729 GCF_012273895.1 Zerene cesonia | reverse complement strand
GTATCAGTTGAACGTATCATATTCATATGTAGGCTGCCCAAAGGACATATATTTCAAAAATTATTAAAAATAATAACTATTACATCTAAAACTAACTTAGTACACAGCTCTGTATTAGTTTATAGAAAGGTCAATTTTTTTATTTTTTTTTTTAATTTTTAGTTTTATAGCATTGAAATGCTTTTATAAATGAGAAATTTTGAAAGAATAGAAAAAATTTTTTGATCACGAGGCAGGATTCGAACCTGCGTATCTTGCCTAACCGTAGCAACGCCTAGCCTCTCGGCCACCCGTGATCCTGCCACAGTAATCGAATTTCTTCTACTCTTTCGGTTTCATGTGCCTAAGGGGCACCCCACGCCATCTATTGAGATGATTAAGAACCATCACAACCAATACGAAACATTATTTCAATGATTACAATATTGTATCGATGGAACGCGGCCTTTGTTAAATTTAATTTTTAGTTTTATAGCATTGAAATGCTTTATAAATGAGAAATTTTGAAAGAATAGAAAAAATAGAAAAAAATATATATAAAACTAAACATTAAATTTAACAAAGGCCGCGTTCCATCGATACAATATTGTAATCATTGAAATAATGTTTCGTATTGGTTGTGATGGTTCTTAATCATCTCAATAGATGGCGTGGGGTGCCCCTTAGGCACATGAAACCGAAAGAGTAGAAGAAATTCGATTACTGTGGCAGGATCACGGGTGACCGAGAGGCTAGGCGTTGCTACGGTTAGGCAAGATACGCAGGTTCGAATCCTGCCTCGTGATCAAATTTTTTCTATTCTTTCAAAATTTCTCAAGGTCAATTTTTACTTGATATTTGTTTATTTTGTTACAATTTAACTCAAAAACTACTAGACTACTAGTAGACCTAGACGACCGACAGTAGACCGATTTTAATTATTATTTCATCATTTGAATGCTAAATCACCAGTAGCTTAACTCTGATAGTGCAGGTTATTATTTTATATTAACATGCGTCAAACCGGGCGATGACGGGGCAACATTGAGTTTTCTTACAAGTATCAGCATTACACAATAAAAGATGCAACTTACAATGGTTAATAACATTTTTTCTTCATTTACCTATTTTTTAGATTTGACATAAACGTACATTTTTGAGATCATGTGGAGGGCTTGCTTCCTCGCTCGAACTGCTTTCTTCTGCAAGAAAATGTTTTTTTTTTTTAATTTACCCATTCCGCCATTTGTTCAGGCGCACGCTCATTAACTTATTATATTTTTATGCTTATTTGACTCAGAAAGTAGGGATAAAGAAGGGCTTTACCTTTATTGCTTTTGTGATTGTTGAGTTTGTGCTGCAGAAGCGGGTAGAAGCCGCGCGCCGTGGCGTTGTGCGGCTCGTACTGCAGGATCAGGCGGCAGTACTTCAGCGCCTCTGCGTACTGCCGCCTCATTATCGCCGACAGAAACTGCAGTTACGTATTCACTATTTAGTAATCTGTGACTGAAGTTATATATTATAACAAACACCTATATTGTTTTACATAATATTATTTTCTTGTGTGTATTTTTATTGATTAAATTTTCGTTGACGGTAAGCTAAACGGTTAACGGATTTCTACGAAAATCAGTGCAGAATTAAAATACCACATCTACATTTATTGTAATTTAATTTTATAATAAGAAGAAAGATTTGTATTTTAATATTTTGTATGTGTCGAATCAACAAAACAAAAACTAATGGATGGATTAAAATAATCCTTCACCCTTAGAAAGCTAAATTTATTCCCGAGTAACATGGCCTATGTTATACATTTTTGCAAATAAATTGAAATCCCTATTTAAATGGGAACAAAATTGTAACCCACGGTATAACCCTTTAGTCAAAGAATTACCATGAATATGGTAATAAGATGTTTCACTACCGAAATCGAGCTAAAGAGAACTAGATAGTTACTAATCTTCATACATAAAAAACCATTTCATAAAATTGCTTCGTTGCAAATTTGTAAGTCATTTTCAGGTTCTTCATAAGATATGCGAAGAGCGCACCTCAGCTAGAAACTCTGAAGGTGCCGAAGAAGGCTCGTTGCCGTCCGAGCAATCCGGGCTGGTGGAGTGTCTCGTGGCGGTATCCATAGCGCGGGCGCGCACCAGGCGCTCCAGCGAGGCCGAGTCGCGCGCGCGGAAGTGCTCGCTCTCGGGCGTGTAGCGCGCCGGCGCCGGCGGCAACTTCACCACCAGGCGGCGCGGGGGCGGCGCGAGCGCCGCGGGGGGCGCGGGGTGCGCGGGGGGCGTGCGCGGCGGCGACGCGAGCCGCGTGCTCAGCAGGCGCAGCGCGGCGCGCGACGCCGTGTCTAGCGCGTGCGGCGCCGAGCTGGCGGGCGGCGGCCACGAGGCGCGCGGCCGCAGCGGCGGCGGGGTGGGCCTCGGCGGCGCGGGCCGGTACAGTCGCGAGTTGGGGACGGGCCGCCGGAACACGCGCTTCCGTCTACGACCCCGGTTCGAGCTCACTCTGTCCGCTTTCCGCTTCGATTGAGTGGCTGGGCCCGGATAGCTGTACGGTCGAAGAAAAATCGTTATTCCCAAATATTGCTACTAAACATACCTATATATCTGATAAATGCTCGTCTGTCTGACGGCACCCTGCTTTATAGTTACAGAACACCAATAATGTATTTCTCAAAAAAAGCTCAAGACATGTATGTACTTACAGGCGCGGATTGGGCGTGTAAAGTGGGCGCGGGCGGGCGGGGGCGGTGCGCGGGCGGGTGGGGACGGGGCGCGCGCGCCGTGGAGCGCCTAGGTCGATCACATCCACTCCTGTCTCACTTGCCGAACTAAAAGTATAACATATAAATTTAAAAAATTGCCGTTATATTTAGGCCGTTTTTGTTTTATGCTGAAAGTAAAACCTAATCAAGAAACATCAAAACAATGTAGAAAAAGTGCAAAGATATTCCTGCGCAGCGATCAATAGCAACAATTTAATAATGAGAGATGTTTGCTACGGGTTCCGTGGCCTGTAGGCCTTGCAATTTTTTTTTTATTTGCATACATTTAAATCCTATGAAAGCAACGACTCAGTATTGTATACGAGTCGTATATCTCAGCTATTCATACCTTAGTGCTTACTTATGAAATGTTCTTTTTTATCTCGGGGAAACATCTCATGTCCACGAAAAGATCCATAATGATGCATTTGAAGGAAATTTAAAAATTCCGATAAATAGCGCTTTATTAAAAATATGACATTTTACATGATAGCAGTTCATCTTCTCTCACCACGCGGGCGAAGCCGCTTGTGAAATGTAAATCTTTGAATTCACTGCGAGGAAGCATTAAGTCATTCGCATTTTGCAAATCATAGTGAATAGCGAGTAATATATGGAAGCTGAGATTGAGGAGCAATACTTTTTTTAGGCAAAAACCATCCAAGACAATCATTAAAAGTGGGTTAGTTGAAACCACGAAGCAAGGTTAATGCTCCTAGCGCGATCGATGCGCGGTCTGGCAGTGCTGATTGCCGCTCATAAATCCGTTGCGAGATCTTACATATATCTATGTGTTGTTTTGGTTATTCCACTTTCACAGAATTTCAAAACGGCGTCATATAATAAAGAGTCTAGACTATTTTCGATCGACTCCTTAATTAAACATGTACAAGGTGATACGTACCCAATCTCTTCGAAGGGCTGTTCTTTGAGATGGGAGGGCACCACGATGATTTCTTTCTTGGTACTCTTAGCCGGTGTCCGCTCTGCGGTGTATCTGAGGAAAGCATTACTTTAAATCGATGAAATCGATTTTTTTAGAGAGATCTTAAATAAATAATACTTATAATTTATTAATAATTAATAATAGTTATTTTTTCAGGAATCAAATAGAACAAAAGCTTACGATTTGTGATCAGTAGGTAAGTGTAGGTCAAGCGGAAACTAGTCCACAACACGTAATCGTGCGTGTTAATAGCTTGATGTGTATGGTCTGCGGTATGGCTGTGCTTATGGCTTGAATAATGCAAAAACTAGAATATTTACAATACCATTATGCATGTAATCGATTCATTTATATATGTATATATATAGAAAAGCGAAAGGTCACTAAATCATTCAACACGAAATCTCTTAAAGCACCCGACGTACGAGTTTTGTTTTTTTTTATGTCATCGTCGGCAATGGATATGGTACCCACCATATTATAGTAAGCTCTACCACCGCCCATGAACATTTGGAGAGGCTTCAGGTCGATTGCAAACCTTACGCCTTATTTTGCCGACTTCAAATTGGAAAGGGAGAGAGGGAAAGGATTGACGAGAGGAATAATGGAAAGGACTAAGTAGGGTAAGGAAAAGGATATGGGCCTCCGGCTCCCCCAATCACCGAACGAAACACAAATATACGATTTAGTATGAAATACTTTACTTTAAGGTTACGAGAGACATTAATAAATAACCTCCGATAAAGTTACAAAATTAATAAAATAATGAATACCCATATAGCTGCTTGAACATTATTATGATTGAAAATATGTATGAAAGTTACAAGTTACAATATGTTTAATGTAAATATATTATAACGCTTGTATTATTAAAAGATATCACCCTCTCTGTTCTCACACTCACAATCACGCATAAAAATCACCTTTAAAATTCCAAGCTGGATAGTACACAAACTGCGTAGTGGATACGTGGCCAAATCGTGACCAAAACAAAAGCACACCTCAAAAATATGAATCGATTTCAAGAGCAACAGTTAGTTTTATTGTGATCCGCAATGCTCTGCAAACCGTCTCGTACATATTTTGTACAAATTACTTCCATATCCAGACTCCGTGTGTTATTCCAGAACACTACTTACATGAGAAAGAAACTGTAGGTTGTTGAAAGGCGCAAGCCGTTTCCACTGTGCTGTCTCCGAGTATTCGATACTACGCCGCGCGAAAAAAGAAATCTCATCGCGCATGCTCAATGTATAATATACCTACATATCATATACTGTTTATGCATAAAATAGTATCTTAAACGTTAGAGCTCAAAGTAAATATCTATATCTTCCAATATAATGCTGAAGAGTTGGATTGTCTCCTATTTTTCGTTAACTGTATCAACTTATCGATGGAGGCTATATAACACCTCGCTACCTACAGCTCTGAATACGAGTGTTCAAGCGACTATAAATAATGGGAAAAATTATTCCTTTTGACAGCAGACGCAGCTGCGTGGGTTGGCCAGTAAGATAAAGAGAACAGAATTGGAGACATTTGTTGATGATAAATTCATTAGTTACCTTCTCCCAAAAGTAAGCAAACACTACCACACTAATTACACTTTCACACTAATATTATAAATGTGAAAATTTGTTTGTTTGGATGTTTGTCCATCAATCACGCCTAAACTACTGAACGGATTGAATACAGATTGGATTGGTATATAGACAGGGTATAAACTGACTTGAGTGATAGGATTTATCCCTATTAAACGCTCTCTTGGGATAACTAAATGATAAATCATTTATTAATGTCCTTATTCCACGTGGGCAAATCTGCGGGCGGAAGTTAGCATACATACTATAACTACTGGACGGATTTGAATGAAAGTTTTTTTTTGTTGTATAGTTATGTTAGATATATGGGCAACATATCCTACTATCCTATTTGTACTAATATTATAAATGCGAAAGAGTGTAAGGATGTGTGTGTGTGTGTTTGTTGCTAAAAACTACTGAACCGATTGCAATGAAATTTAGTACGTAGACAGCTGGACAACTGGAATAACATATAGGCAACTTTTTATCCCGATATTCCTTCGGGATACGTACTTACGCGGGTGAAACCGCGGGGCGCAGCTAGTAAGCTATAATTTATTTCGAGCACTGGAACATCTCTGCCTTCTGCCATATAAAAAAATTATTACACTTGATGAGCATTTTCTGCTGAGTATAAATTTGAAAAACTGAAACACCTTTTTTGTGGTGATTCTCGATGTAAGCCAGAAGGGCTCACCCTGGTAGCTCACGCTCACAGGCGTGTTCTATCGCCGAGTCTAGCCGCGCGTTGGCTTTGATTATTTCGTCGTCGGAGTCGATCAGGACGTATCTCAGTCTCCTCCGAGTCCGAGTGGGATCGGGTTGCAGTTATGAAACACCAAGAGCCCAACTACGCTATAACATCTATACGGAAGAGGTTTTAGCGAACATTGTTCAGTGTGATGGGTATTTTCTGATGACTTATAAAAATCTAAGGTTTGTAACTTCCGATGTAAAACTTCAAGAGTCCAGCTACACTATAACATATATAGAAATTATGTCTTAGCAAAATTGAGTTGTTCAGTCTGATGGGCATTTTTTGTCGACTTCGGGAAGAAAAGTTCTTCCTCCAGCTTATTTACGTTCAAAGTTCAGGCGCAAGAAATCGCGGCCACCAGCTATTATGATCAATATTTTAAACGGTGTACACGTACTTTATCTAGCTTATTTGTTTATTGCTAGGTCGGTAATTATTTATCTAAAACTTAACTATATATTATTGTCATTAACATTCCCCTATTTTTTATCAAACTGTCAATGTCTGTTGTACAAAAGATCATGTTTAAAATGCAATGTATAGTTTTCGTTGTTGGAAATAAGAGTGAATCGCCAAATATGTTGCTAAGTGTAAAAATCGGGAACGGCTCGACCAATATGGCAAACCATTTAAAGGTTTTTTAAACGTACAATAAAAGTTTCTTTAAAAAGAAATACGTGTAACGGCTGAAACCGGAACAGACCGCTAGTCCTTAAATAAATAAAGAGAACCTCTCAAAATGTCAGACGACACACAATCTAGCCCTAATGAATGTGCATTGCGTAGCCATGCTGAGTGTGCGTCATGGACCGTGGACGTTAGATAGTAATAAGCAAATAATTTGTTCTCTTTCTTAATTTCCATCTGTATTGCATCATCGAGACATTTCATTTCATTCAATAATCCCAAAATTTGGGATGGATTAGAGTTTAGACCTACACCAAACTAGAAATGAAATATTTCACTTACGGTTTTTTAAGTAAAATTGGTTTTAACACCATGTTTGTTATATTTAATATTCACAACAAATTTATTTTTTTATTTAACTTTATATTCTAAAATGACACTTAAAACTAGACAAGGAATGGAAATCTGTTTACAGCTAGGCCATGAAAAAACAAATGAATATACTATATATTCTCCAAAACAGAAGATATATTAAAACTAGCGACGCGCCCGGGCTCTGCACGGGTGCAATAATACCCGAAAATCTTCCTTTTGAATCACTCTATCTATTAAGAGAAAACCCATCGAAATTTCTTGTGTAATTTTATAGATTTAAGTATACGGACACACAGACGGCGGAAAGCGAAAAGCTTTGTTTTTGTTATACGGCTAAAATATCAATTTACTGCTAGTCCGGTCAATACAGATATTAGGAGATACCTAAATTCCCATCGAGCTGAAAGTTAGTAAAATTTTTCAAAACAATTTTCTCAAAATTGCATTTTTTTGCGATTTCCTTCAAAACTGAATGTTTTACCGCAAAATTACCCGAGACATTTGTAGATCGTTTAATTATAAATAAGAAATAGAAACGTATAAATATTTTTTTCCTAGTTTTTAGGAAAAAATCTATTCAAAAAGATGTAAGCGTCTTTTGACAGGACTATAGGACATAACAAAACGAAGGTCTAAGTATCTATTAGCATAATTATATGCCTATTCATAATTCATAATGGGAAGTATTCGATTAAATACCTATAATATCAGGATTTTTATTTATCTATTACAAAATAAGTTTTTGTAAGTTTTTGCTACTGCCAACATTTGTATTTATTTGTCATGTGTCAAATGTAATTTTTCTGTAAGATCACTAATCACAAATCACAATTCACAAACAAAGTCATTGAAGCTAGAAATGGCTGAGCTATTAGCCGTCCCGTTTAAAAAATCTTCTGACGTAGACATCGTCAAACCATTAAAAAATTTGATTCAAAATACATACAGTGGAAGTGAAAGTACAGAAGACTTTAGCGATGCGATCAACGAGCTGAGCCGTCTGCGGACCGCAGCTATTTGGAAAGTGTTCGAGAAATCTTCACTAGACGTTCTGTACAGGTATGTTAGCACAGTATGAGTCATTCATTATTATTGAATCATACTTCAAATTAATAAAACTTATCGCTGATACAAATGCAAGCCGCTTAGTTTATACTTTTACACTTTTTCTAGTTACTATGACCAACTTGTATCGTTGGAGAGTAAGATCCCACCACAAGAAGTGCAGATTCCGTTTAAATGGAAGGATGCCTTCGACAAAGGATCAATTTTTGGGGGTAGAATGAGTCTCAGTAAGTACAAATGTCAAATACTATTATTTGTATTTTGTTATTGTCGGAAATTAACTTACTATGTATTGTAGCAATAAGCTCTTTGGCTTATGAAAGGATGTGCATCCTGTTCAACATAGCAGCCATGCAGAGTGCTATAGCTGCTCAACAGCCTCTGGATACTGAGGAGTCTCTCAAATTAGCTGCTAAATTACTGCAGGTACTTAACTCCTCTTCTATGGTCATAGACATTCTCTGACACTTGTGTGATATACTTATTTAAATTTACAGCAAGCGGCTGGTATTTTTACATATCTGAAAGGGAACATAATGCTGGCAGTGCACCAGGAGACCACTCCTGACCTGAACCCCGACACCCTCAATGCTCTGTCACAACTGATGCTTGCTCAGGCACAGGAAGTCATTGCTTACAAATGTATCAGAGGTAAAACCTTAACTGAATGAACCTGTTACATAATATATTGTATTCATTTATTACACTTTATGTTGAGTGTGTTTGCTGAAACTCATATTGAATCAAAGCAAATGTTTCATAACAAAGTCTAGATGAATAAAAAATTATTCCTGATGATCCTTGATGAGTGCCAAAAATTTATTATGATTGCTTGATACAAAGTGAGACAAAAATGTTATAAAAAGCACACAGTATTGAAAATTTACTGGCATATCCATGTTTCGCTAATGGTTTTCAAATGAAGGAATAGATTATTTCTTTGCCATAATTTGATCAGGTATAGAATACCAGCTATAGTATATAATTTATCTTTACAATATAATTTAATTTTAAGATGAAATGAAAGAAAGTATGGTGGCTAAGGTGTGCGCACAGTGTGAAGAGCTCTTCACGGATGCCCTGCGCTCTATGCAGAAGGATGCACTGAAAAATTTATGGGAAAGAGATTGGCTGTCCACTGTGAGTGATGTCACATGTTATTTAAATTATATGGTTCTAACATTTTCTCAAAGCTATTAAAATTATTATTATAATTATATACAGTATTAAATATTATACTTCTTGCATTTTGGCTCATTGTTTTTCGTTCATACCAGATAAGCACGAAGCAGGCTATATTCAGAGGACTGACCCAATATTATCAGGCTCAAGTGTGCCGAGCCAACAAGAGTGTCGGGGAGGAGATCGCTAGGCTACAGGTAAATCTAATATGGTTTGGGGAAAATTTATATCTTCAATTTGTTATTTAGATCATAATTATACATTATAATATTAGCAACTAAGACTAAGGATAATTTTAACAAAACAATAAATATATCATAGTAAGTTTTGTTAGATAGAAATTGGTTATAAAATTTAATTAATTATTCTATATTATTATTATTATTTGTATTTAACTATATATCAATATCTTCAATGAATTTAGTCCTAAATGAGATGAGTACACGAGTGAGGGCGGCGGGTGTGCGCAGGTGGCGAGCGCGGAGCTGCGCGCGGCGCCGGGCGGCGCGGGCGGCGGGCGCGTGGGCGACGTGGCGGCGCGGGCGGCGCGCCAGCTGGCCGCGGCGCAGCGCGACAACGACTTCATCTACCACGAGCGCGTGCCCGAGCCGCGCGCGCTCGACCCCGTGCCGCGCGCGCCCGTCGCCAAGCCGCTGGCGCCGCCGCCGCGCTGGGGCGCCGCCGCAGGTCTCGCTCCTGTCCACTCTCTTGTTTCCGTTTCCCGTTTACACCGAAATTTTGTTTTCCCGCTATTTACTACTCCCGATTTTGTACTACGACGATGGAACTGTGTTATTTTAAAAGAGTATCGGTTATTAGTCATTACCCACTTTGCGTAATGGACAATCGGTAAAATTTAAATAGTTAGAACTCAAAAGGGGGTCGTATTCAATATCAGTCGATCGTAAGAAGAATATACTGCAATTATACAAAACTGTCTAATCAATTTAGTCATTCGATAACAAATCGCAGCCGGTCCCAAAGACTATAAACAAAGTGAGGGTAGTTGGGCCGCTTCAGCTTTGTATACGATTGGATAGCTAGACAGGTAACGAAAGGCGGCATGTGACAAGGCCTGCTTGTGTCTGGCAGACCTGTGGGAGCGGCTGCTGCCGGCGGCGGTGCACGCGGCGCTGGCGGCCAGCGGCGCGCGCCGCGCCGAGCTGGTCGGCGCCGAGATCAACCAGCTGCGCGACGCCACGCAGCTGCTCAACAGGTCGGCGCTCGCGCATTTACTTGCCTTCCGCTCTAACTATTTATTTAATTATTTGGCCGGTCAAATTTGTTTTTGTTTTTGTTTGGCCTGCCTGAAAATGGATCTTTATGGCGATCGTTTCATAAGTTTGATTATAGGTGACCCTTTTAGCAAAGGCGACTCTCCCTCACTCATGTCCCGCGGTAAGCTTCAGCTCATCGTCCCAGCTTAGTTATTGTCGTCCTCGCCGTCTCTCGGATACCTATATAACGATATTTTGGGTCCACTTTTTTTTGCATCTCGACATATGGTTCCAGTGCAGTTTCTTTTCTGTTATGTTCATTTTTAAACACACTGTAGAGCTCTCATTGTGCATAGTTTGGACCATCTTCCCGAGTGCCTTTGGATTTTCATCTGGTAGAACCAGATTGTCCGCAAATCAAAAGGTGGTATAGTTTTCTTTCGTCTGTGTTGAGGCCTAGACGTACCCAGTTAAGGATGCATTAGTTTTCTAAAACTGCTGTAAACCCAGTTTGGGGAAATTGGATCTCCCTTTCTAACTCCTCTCCTCCTCTCTAGATCCGGAATTCTTTGCCCAAGATTTCCAGTTGGATTTTTGCTTTGGTAATATTAGTAGCATTAACCTAAATTCTCCCATGTTGTTTTATAACTAATGCAATCGATTGCCTTTTGCGAATCTATAAAAGCTGGCTACAGTGTCTTGCTGAATGAATTATACTTCTCAATTATCTGCTTGACTGAGTGGATGTGATCTGTCGTAGAAAGAATTTGTCCGGTCCTGGCGCCTTTTTCTTTTTTAATAATTCAATAGAGCAATCTCTTTTTAAGTCTTAAATAAGGGCTTCACCAATCTTGCCTTTTTTACTTCGCTTCCTAAAATGTCAGATTCACACTTCGGCAGTCAGCTTAGATGTTTGTGTGAGATGGTGCTTACATGCGACTTTGTTTGAATAAAGTCTTTTATAAATTTCCATGACTAGTTTGTTTATTCTTCTTTTTACTTCTTTTTTCCCTAAGGAAATCTAATTTAGACACCCACTCTTTTCGTCTTTCCTTAAGTTCTTTTAGAGCTTTTCTTACACAACGTTTCCTCATATATAGTATTTGTCTCTCTAACACTTCTGGACTTTTATTTTTACAATCTCTCCTACTCATCGATTTATTTGCTTTTTTTGGTTATTATTTTGGTTTTCTTCGCTTTTCTATTGAGACAGTAACTAATTTTTCTGTGTGTTATCAATATTTGTGTGACTATTTGCTTTCGGTGGTATAAGTAGTCATACTTCAACTCCTTGTGGCTACTTTTACTTTTTACAAGCTCTCGTAGATTGTATTTTTAATGACAGGTTATAGCAATGATGTGGTTGAATTTCCACAACTCGACGTTGAACCTCTACTTTGCTCGATATTATGAGTGTAATGTACAAATTTCCCTCCTAAACGGCTCGAACTCCTCTGTGAATTTCGGCATTATATAAGGTACTATACTCCGCGAAAGCTGCAAGTTTCATGATGACGGTTAGAGAATGGGAAAGAAAGTAAGCAGTCGACCGTTTCTTAGAATGGGTCGTCTATAATATTGAGTGCGAACGGACATGTTGCGCCCGCAGCATCCTGGCGTCGCTGAACCTGCCGGCGTGCATCGAGAGCGAGAGCGGCGGCGGGCTGCCCGAGTCCATCCGCAGCAAGGCGCGCGCCGTGCGCGAGGCGGGCGGGCTGCCCGCGCTCGCGCAGCTCATGGCCGACCTGCCCGACCTGCTGCAGCGCAACCGCGACATCCTCAACGAGGTGCGCTCCCGACCCTCGCTTACTTTCTATTCATTAGCCGTCGAACGATCTCAAATTCATCTAAACATATATTATTCCAGCTAAGACATTGCACAAACATACGCACTACTGCATTATCCACATATTTCGCATATCGCGTACGCACACTCACGGGTGAGATATAGTGCGATGTTATGGGGAATTACCGTCAATGCAAACGAATTATTTAAAGTACAAAAAATACATAAGAAATTTTGTTCAAATAAAACCATTGATGTATCATCGTTTAATATGTGCTCCTTAGTTAGGATTAGTTGCAACTGAATGTGTCCGCACAACTAGCTTTCAGCTTTCACTGGGGAAATCTTGTCGATTAGTATATAAAGCAGGGGGCTGGGTGTGTGGCAGGCGGACCGCATGCTGCGCGAGGAGGCGGAGGCGGACGCGGCGCTGCGCCAGCAGTTCGGCGCGCGCTGGGCGCGCACACCCTCCGACCAGCTCACCGAGGCCTTCCGCGCCAACAGCGCCAAGTACGCGCAGATCATCGACAACGCCGTGCGCGCCGACGCCATCGTGCAGCAGAAGTTCCAGCAGCACAAGGAGGTGAGCGCCGACACGCTCGTACACACCCGTACACACCCGTACACACCCGCGCTCCGTCGACATAACGCGAACCAACGTGTCGTGTGCGGTTGGTTGCAGAGCATCGAGCTGCTGAGCCGCAGCGAGGGCGAGATCGGCGCGGACGTGCCCGACGCGCCGGCGCCGCGCGGGCCCGACGGCGACGCGCTGCGGGCGCTGCGCGAGCTCATGGCCGACGTGGAGGCGCTCAAGGCGGAGCGCGACGAGATCGAGGCGGCGCTGAAGGACACCACGCTGGACCTGCGCGAGCGCTTCCTGCAGGCGCTGGCGGCCGACGGCGCGCTGGACGAGCCCGCGCTGTCGGCGGGCGCGCTGGGCGCCGCGCTGGCGCCGCTGCAGCGCCGCGCCGGCGCCACGCTGCGCGCGCAGGAGCGCCTGGCGGCCGAGCTGCAGGCGGCGCACGCGCGCCTCATGGCGGCGCGCGGCGGCGCCAGCGGCCGCGACGCCGCGCTGGGCAAGCTGGCCGCCGCGTCCGACGCCTACCAGGACCTCACCGCCAACCTGCGCGAGGGCGTCAAGTTCTACAACGACCTCACGCAGGTGCCTCAACTGCTCAGTTCACCCCATGAATTATTTATATTTTCAAATCCAAATTTTCTAACTTAATTTTACTATATTTTACATCATTCTATTTTCAATATTGTGCATGCTGTGTTCACCAATTTAACACCGTGAATGTAACTTATTTTAAGAGGTTCTTAATGCGTTAACTATAAACTATAAGTTAATTTGAACTTGTGACCTAAGAAATTGTATTAGAAATTTATCACGAAGCGGGAATCGAACCACCACGTCATTTATTGATTAATTATCTCGATAGATGTCGTGGGGTGTCCCTTTGGCACATAAAATCGAAAGAGTAGAAGAAATAAAATTACTTAGGCGGGATCACGGGTGACTCAGAGGCTAGACGTTGCTACGGTATGGCAAAAAGACGCGAGTTCGAATCCCAGCTCGTGATCAATTTTTTTCTATTCTTTTCAAAATTCTGATTAATAAAGCATTTCAATGCTATAAAAACTAAAAATTAGATAATTTATTGTATTTCAATTACACATGTTGATCGTCCTCGTCGACAGCTGCTGGTGGCATTCCAGAACAAAGTGTCGGACTTCTGCTTTGCGCGTAAGACCGAGAAGGAGGAGCTATTGAAAGACTTGACGCAGGAAGCGTCGCGGCCGAGCCAGCGGCCCGCGCCCGCGCCGCCGCAGCACCACGTGGACGCCGCCAGCGAGGTGCGCGCACACGCACACACACACACACACATACACACACACACACACACACACACACA